>NW_027110600.1:462830-493647 GCF_000696795.3 Halyomorpha halys
TAGTACTTAATATTCCTCAAATTCAATATTTAATGCAATAGGTTATTAAAAAAGTGATGAAAATGTTAGATTTTTTTTTTGTACTACAAATTTTATGTTACGTATAGTTATGTCCATAATTGTTATTATTATATAAAATTAATAAGTTAGGCTAATTACTTTTTATTTTGTTTATTTATTTGGTAGGAATAATTTTATGAGAAGACTTGAGATCTATATTTCTTGCTTCAACTGAATATGTCCTTTGGATTAACTATACCATCATGTATTGACAGCCTACCTTGGTTCTCATAATTATATATATATTTTAGGCACAAGGTATAAAATTCATGTGGGATTCTTGTTTTGAGTCTGTGAAAGAAGCCAAAAAAAATAAAGGATCAGGATGTATTTTGGCTCATTGTATGGGTCTTGGAAAAACTCTTCAGGTTTGTTTTCATTATTGGTAACTATATTATATTTGTATTTGTTAAATAACTACATTTTACTAACACATACCTCAAAATGTTTATTAGGTGATTTCCCTGGTCCACACTCTTCTTACCTGTAAAGAAGTTGATGTAAATAAGGTGCTTGTTGTCTGTCCCTTTTCAACAGTTCAGAATTGGGTTAATGAATTTCACAAGTGGTTAAAAGATGTGGGAAGCGGGGAAGATATTGAGATCTACAATATGATAAAGTTAGTACATACTAAATTACTAAATTACTTTCATAAAAAAAGGATTTAGTTGTATTAATTTTTTTTTAAACCAGGACAGCTCCAAATCATCGATCCTACCAATTGCGTGATTGGGAAAGGACAGGAGGTGTAATGGTTTTAGGATACAATCTATTTAGGTCACTTGCAGCTCCAAAAGGAAGGCAAAAGGCTTCAATTAAAAAAACAATCCAGGAAACTCTTCTAGATCCAGGTAACAGTGTGCTGTAAAAATTTAAATTTAATATACAAAGTGATTCAGCGTTAAGTGTCATAACTGAAAATACAAATTAAGGATCTCAAAACAAGAAAAAATATTTCCTAGGAAGGTATATCTATCAACTTGATGCTTTATCTAGTAGATATTCTTATCTAAAGGTCTTCATTGTTATGGATTATTTAGATTATAATAAATAAGTTAGTATTTGTTCCAACTTTTTTGATAATGAAATTTAAACATTAACATTCATATTAAATGTTGTTCCAAGTGATTACCATTTTAGGGATAACATTAAATAAAAAAAACTATCCAAGACAGGTCAATGGCCTTAATTTTTTACAAAGAAAAATAATTGTGGAACAATTACACTTATCAAGTGCCGTTCTGTTGGCCTCTGCTGCTGCGAAAGAAAGACTGTTTCCTTTTGTTATGTTCTAGGTAATCACTTTACATAACATTTAATATGAATGTTAATGTTTACATTTGATTTATTAATCAACTAATTTATTTAGTAGTTGGAATACATATTAGTTTTTTGCATTGTGAATTATATACTCCATAACGATGAAAATAATTAGACATGAATATTTTCCTAATATGTAATGAATATAAACAAAGTGTTAACGGACTTATCATTTAGAGAATTTTTTTCTTGTTTTGACCTCATTCGTATTTTCAGTAAGGATACTTAACTCCGAAACTCCCTATAAAATAAAAATATAATTATAAAATAAATAATATAGAATGTATTAATTCCATTGGCATCTAAATCAATGAAAAGATCATTTATATTTCCTGATTAAAATTATGTCATTAGAGAATTAAGATATTATGATGTACAAGAGATATTTTTTCTTTTTTAATATAATATAAGACAATCCACAGCGATGAAGATGTTTGCCAATCCTTTATGACTGAGCTTCAATCTTAGAAACATTTCAAATATCGTTATTATAAAATATATATACTTTACACATTATAATAAAAATATATATATATATAATAAAATTGAAAAAAAAAATTCGATAACTGTAAGTGACATTAAATGATGTAAATAAATCAAATTTGTTATACAAACATATTCGTACATATTTATTTTCTTAAGGTAATCGAGTATGTCCTGAATGTGAGGACTATTATCATTTAGTAGTAATGTTGCCAAATGATATGGTAATCCTGTGGCTATCAAATGCCTGCTGTCAGTCACTATGTGTTTAGCTGTTAGTGGTATGTAACATTGTCTACATGTAGTTCTAGTTGTTCCTGACAGTAAATTTTCTTAGGTTAGTCCTGTGTGTCCAATTCATAGTTTAGTCAGAACTACTTCATGTCGTCTGCAGCTTTGGATTGATGTCTTCCATGGAAGTTAATTTGTTTTCTGATGTGTTGGTCCAAGTTGCCTGACATTTATTTAATATTTGTATTGTCATTGTAGGATAAAAATCGTGGGGGCAACCAAAGCAGTCAGATGGCGAGATAAATGGTGCAGCTTTTACTGCTTGGCCAGCTTTACAATTGTCCAGGATGTCTTGTGTCCTGGCATCCTGCTGTACAAAACTGTGCTTTCATTCCAATTTAACTTGAAGATTATTTGAAGTATGACCAATATGATAGAATGTGTTGTATATACGTTTTTCAATAGTGACAATTAGTTCATAAAATTTGTGAATAGTAGGATATTACTTATCTTTGTTCCATAATAGGCCTCTCTTAACTCTAGGTTAGATAAATTACTGACAGTTCTCTGGTCAATGAATTGATTTCAGAGAGGAGACTTTTTGAGGCTATGAAGTCATCTATTATTGCCTGGCTGCTACACCTCTTATCATTTATGGAACTATTGGTGTATATGAGAGAAAGTTCTGTATATTTATCCAGAAATTCGTAAAAATCTTGTCTTGCGATACTACTATTACTTGAGTGGTGATAAAATTTGTAACATATGTTGATATTAGGAATGTGCCATGGTGGGATTTTTAAGTATCATTGTTGGAATATTTTCTGTAATGAGAATTTATTAAGTTCAGTGAGCTATTCGGATCTGGAACAAAGTCTAAGTTTAAAGTTAAAGAATGTTAGAAGAGGCTGGTATAAGGTTTCCTGATTGGCTAGTTTTCATCTACCATAAGGGAGAGCTTTGTTATTATATATGTTGATGAAAAAGTTTTCCCCAATGAAGGCTGGGACAAAATTATGAGTATTAAAGGGTATTAAAGTAGTAAAGAGTAATTGTTCATACAGGTGGAAGCTTATATCAAAGCTTTAAAAAAAAAAAAGAGAAAGATTTTATGATTATACCATTATTATATAATAATGATTATATAGTTACATTAATAAAAAAGGTGAAAGCTTATATAATTATATCATAAGGATTTACATGTCTAAATATTTGGAAGTGAAGAAAGGAGACATCAAGGAAAGAGAATTAACATTAGATGTAATAAAATGAAGGGCTATACAAATTTACAAGTTTATAGGTTTTAGTTTGCCTGTAAAGAACTGGCTGTATATGAAATTATTGACTGAAATATGAAATTATTTGAATTAAGTTTTTGTTGCTGGGGTAGTCAATTAGTTAAGTGCCCTTACAGGTTTTAAGTATTTTTTAGATTTTGATCTAAGTGTGGCAGTAAGGAATTGGTAGTGAAAACATTCTGTTGGTATATTTTATCAATGCATTCACTCGATCCATGATGAATGTCATTAAATTAATTAAATTGTCATTAATAGGTCCAGATGTTGTTATCTGCGATGAAGGGCACATTTTAAAGAATGAAAAAACAGCTATTTCAGTGGTGATGAACAAACTTGCTACAAGAAGGAGAATAGTTCTTACTGGTACACCATTACAGAACAACTTAGTTGAATGTAAGTAACAATTTTTTTATTTTAAATATTGTATTTTATGTAATGTATTTTTCATTGTGTATTCTACTTTTTAACTCTAGACCTGTAAACATTACCAAGCTGCTTTAATATATTAAATTGTAATTGCAATTTTCTTTTCTTTTAATTTTTTTCCTGTATCTTAGTTATTGAATTAAATTATTATAAGCAGGAGCTTTTAAATAGATTACTATATCATTGCTTTGCTGTAATAGTAATAGCCACAACTATAAAACAAAGTATTTTGGGGATTTTTTGGTTAATGTGTTCCAAACGTGATAGTCTAGTTTCATGTAGTTTTTCAATTTCAGGCGCTTTTTAAATATTGCTCTATTTAACTATCTTGAAGTTTCCTCTTACCACTTTAAGCAAATATTTCCAAACTAATATAGGACTGAGGGTCTTAGTGGGTCTGGTCCGGCCGGGAAGGATTGCCTTTTTTTGTGGTATGATCTCTTGTGAGGATGTGACATGTCGAACATCAACCAATCCACTTGCTAAAATTGTCTGTTTAAAAAGTCAGATAAATAAGGCTACCCTGGAGGGTAGGGCTGGTGGGTTTCGTGCTGTTTTCCAATTTCAGGCCTGTCTTTATTTTTTCTAATTTTACACTGAAGAACTGATTTGCCAATATTAAACTGTACTCAATCTTCCTTGAACAATGGCATAAAGTTAGTTCAAATCATTTTCTTGAATAGTGGCAAATTTTGCATTGCTAGAAGTTAGAAGCAGGTTTTTTTTTTGTTTTGTTTTGTAAAAAGCAACATATTTGGACCTGAACTTGTTCTTGCTCTTTCTCTAAATTTTATTAAATTAGCATTATGCGAGATGTAGCGCTAATCAAGTAAAGCAGCAGTTTTTTTTTTTTACCATTTTCAAGATTTTCTCATATTTCTGAAAATACGTATTTAGAAAATTAAAGTGGAATTGAGTTGCAATTACAAATTTACAATTGGGCTTTTTTGGGGGGGGGGATAGTTTTATGCCAAGTTTTTTAAAATGGTTATGTTGTAATTTACAGATCACTGTATGGTCCAATTTGTCAAACCTAATCTGCTTGGTACGAGAAAAGAGTTTCAAAACAGATTTGTTCATCCTATTACGAATGGCCAGTTTGAAGACTCTACTACCCATGATGTTAAGTTAATGAAAAGAAGAGCTCACGTTCTCCATAAAATGTTGGATGGGATTGTTCAAGTAAGATTAAGATATTTATATATTTTGATTAATTGAAAAAGAAATTAAATACTTTTGAATTTTGGCACCTAAAACATCAATCCTTGCAGAGTTATTAGATCTTATTAAAATTAGAGAAAAAAAATTGCTATTAATCTGCTAGTTTTAATAATTATTGTGCTTATTTTGCTAAAATTTCTGCTAGATGTGACTTTTACAGAATATTGAACAGAAGATATTGTCTAGTGGGTAGCATTAGAAGATAAGATGTAGTATGTTTAATGGATTAATGAATAATTTGACAGGAAAACCGTGTTATAAAGAAATAAATATCATTATCAACCTCTTTTTTTTTTTTTTTTACTCTCCTGAACTTAGATTATTATATTTCAGAGGAAGGACTACAATGTTCTCACGCCATACCTGCCACCTAAATATGAATATGTAATTCATGTCAAGTTGACCGAAATACAGTGCAAGCTTTACAAGTGAGTGACCATGTAACAGTTTTTTTTTAAGTATTATTGTAAATACTTTAGTACTCTCTGTTTCTAATATTCTTTGTTAATTTACTACTTTGTACCTTAGCTTTGTTGAGGTCTCTCAGTTGCTTGTCAATTTCCTCCCAAACATGTCCTAATTGTACCTGACCATCACTGACAAAGGCATAGTTCAGTGTTTCTTTATGCTCATTTTCATATCCTCTTTGAAATAACTGTTGTGTTTATTTAGAAATTAAAGTTTCTAAGCATGACTAGCCACATTACCTCTCCCTTCCCCCTCCTAAAGGTAGTTGAGAAGAGGGAGTAGAAGTAGGAGGCAGGGAGGGGCGGCTCATTTTAATAATCACTTTAACACTTTGATTTGCGGAGGCTACTCTGGAAAAGCACAATTCTTTTTTTTTTTTTTTTTTAATACTTTCTTTTCTTTTAATATAAATAAGCATTATATAATGTTTATGTTTATATTTTTTTAAATTTATTTCATCCTAAACTATGATGTGTTGCTTTTTCCCATGGTTACTTTGTTTTTATTTGGTTGCTATGAAAACATTACATAATAATTAACACATCTGATTACAAAATTTTATTTATTTAATATAAAAACAAAATTAAATTGAAAAATAATTTTTTTCACTTTGAAAAAATATTTCATTGTCTGTTAATATTTTTTAAAAGTATTGTAACTATCATTTTAACAGTTTTTATAGTTATTTATATAATATTCGTGAATAGATTTAGCAAAATAATTTTCTCTAGCGGTTTCAGATATGTTGGTTTCTGTGAAAAGACTGAACTTAAATTCTTGATTTTGTCAGTGGCACCACCAGTAAAATGAAACAAATGAATCTTTTTTTTTTAATGGTCACTGACTGTCTTTTTATGTTTAAAAATAAATACTAATTAGTTTTTAAACCTTTAAAAACTTAATTTATTTTTTATTTATAAATTTACAATAAAAAAAAAATATATTTATCTATAAAATGCACTAATATGTTAATTAAAATTTAATCCTCTATTTCAAAAGAATTATTTTTAACTATCTAGTAATTTTTAATTTATATCTATTATATGAAATATGACTCTTCACTTATAAAACAAACACATTTTCTATATTAACGATATAACAATAATTTCTTAATACTGTTAATATTAATCAATTTCCTTAACACTTTTCACAATATTAAAAACATATTAGTTTAATTTACTATGTCTCTGTTTTGTAACAGAGTGAACATAGCAACAGTGAACACTTGATTTTATTGAATTAGAAAAATAATAATATTTGTTCATTATAAAAAGTAATTTTTAGCCAAATAAAATTTAAATCCTTTTTTTAACCATGGCGACACATTGTAATCACCCATGTGATACGCTCATTCTGAATAAATGTTTTCGTTTTTTTTTCAACTGAAATACTGAATAAGGACTCTAGAAAGTTATTGTATATCACCACATTTTTTATAAAACTCTTAGACATGAAATAATCCAAAACAATGTAAAAAAAAAAAAAATATTTTTTAATAAAAAAAACTAGAACATGTAAAAAATGTTATTGGAAGTGTATAAATTGAAAAAATATGTAAGTAAAATAATTTATATACTTTCAAATAAATTTTATCATAAAAAGAAAATTAATGAGTATAAAAATCCTTAAAGGCAGCAGAACCCAGGATGATCATAAGAGATGGAAGCTATGACTGTACTGAACACAGTTCAGTACAATTCAAGGTTAGAGGGAGGTGCTAAAGCTGTTCCCATGACTCCAAACGCAAGCTAGAAAAGTGGCTTCTCTTGATTATAGCTTACCGTGATGCATGCTCCCAAGCCACCTCTGCTGGACTGCAACATGTATCGTCAAACGCAGTCAAAGATTTAACTTGAAATTCTTTAAAAAAAATCAACTTTTCTGGCCGGCCTCCAATTATTATCATTCTCTTTGAGGAAAAAGTGTTACAGAATAGGAGTTAAAAGTTCTTCACTGAATATCTTTATTCCCTACTTTTTAGACCATTATTAGCCTCTTAAAGAATAACATACATGAATTAGGATAGTATGTATCAATAAGCAAAATACTTTTTACTATGTTTTTGATGGCTAATTATTATGGATGTACAATATCTTATTTTTTAGATTGGATAGTTATTAGATATATGTGGTGTTTGTTCTTTTAATGGTATATATTTTATGCCCCCAATACAGCACAGATATTTGTGACCTTTGGCACACATTAAAGTTAAGGTCTGCTGTACTTCATGTAAAATATTTCTGCGTTTATATAATTTCCACCCCTAGGTCTAAAGTACTGTTCGGTTATTCTATTCACTTAAAACATTTTTGTAGCAATGCTGTTTCCTCATTCTAATTTTATTCTCTGTATCTTCTAAATTGTCATTCTTTTCTTACTGCATAATCATATGAACTTAAATATGAGCAATTTTCTAGAGACAACTTTTTTAGTTTATTAAAATTAAAAACAGTTAAAAAAAAAAATACAGTAGTCATCTCATTTGATTATTTTATTCTTTCCTCTTCATAGTAAAAAATAAACAGATATTAGTACTGTTATATAATATTAATAAAAAACATTTACTTAATATTAATATTTATTTTGATTTACCAGTTTGTCCACTTATCAATAAGTAGTCATTATCATGTACATATTATTCTCGTAGACATTACTTGGAAAATTTTGCTCGCACCCAGAAGAATGAAGGAGGCGGTCTGTTCACTGATTTCCAACATCTTATGAGGATATGTACTCATCCTAGAGCATTGATGATTCATTCTGACAAGGAGATGCTTAAGATTGATAAGGAGGAGGTAGATATTGGATGTTTTCTTATTTCTTTGTTGAAAAGTGATTAAGTTGATGTTATGATACTAGATTAACTGCGCTATACTCCTGTTACAGTTATTTTTCAATAAATGGAATTTGAACTGAAAGAGAAATCAGTTCAAATTTAGTTTGAGTAATTTTGGTGAAAATATACATACTTCTAGTTATAGATATAATATTTTTACTTAAAATATAAATTCTTAATTAGAAGAATTTAAGATAAACTGAGTTAAAAATGAATGTATTTTCACAAACAACAGTTAAATTACTTAAAGTTATATTTTTGATATTGTACTAAACAAGTATTTCATAATCATAGTCAAAATATAAATGAAAACGGTTCTGCAATTATCTCATGGAAGATTTATTGAACTAACTCGTTCAATATTTACTTTATTGAACTTAGTACTCCATTGAACCTACTTTATTTAGCTATAGGTAAATTTTGAAGTAAAAGGTGGTAAACTTTGAAAGAGAATTCAGTTTTGAATGATTTTTATTTAATGATAAGATTTTGAATTTATTTTTAGTTATTTACCATTGTTAAAATCAACTTGAAAGTTAAAATACTACAAAGTAAGATAGATCAGAATGCCTACATAAGATTTGAAGATTTTTGGTGTTAATTTAACTTATGATTGACAATATCGTTTAGTTATTTCAATTTTTTATTTTAAGGAAGATTCTGAAGGATCAATTAGGGATTTCATTGATGATGACTCAGAGGAAAGTAGTTCCAGCCATGAGTCTTCCTCTTCTAAATCCAGTGCTAGTTCTCACGACAGTGCCAAAAAAGCTCCAAGGAAACGAGTAACAAGAGCTCAGAGAGGTACTTTATTTTTTATTTGGATACTTTCATATGGTATAAAGAAGTTAAATGTCTGCATGAGAATATTCTTGAAATTGGTAACTTATACTAATTTCTTTAGCTGCTGGTGAAGTAAGTGAAGAGGAGGAAGAAGAATTGCCGGTTAAACGTACTGAATGGTGGGCCAATATTGTTTCTGAAGAGGAACTCGAGGCCATCAAAAGCAGTTCAAAACTATTCTTGTTCTTCACTATTCTAAAACATTGTGAAGAAATTGGAGACAAGCTGTAAGGATCAATCATTTTACTGTCCATGTGATACTATTTAGTTTGTAGTAACTTTTTACACTTCAGAATAATTTTTTTTTTATATGAATTATTTCAACATTTTTCATGATTGTCATAGTTAGGCTTTGTAATAATTGCTTCAAAAAATACTAAAATCAGTGTTAAGGGTTGATTTAAAGTAAAATGTATAATTAAAATTATAATGTTTAAAATAGTCAATAATAATAAAATGCACATTACATTCTTGAATATTAAGAAAGGAGGAAATAGTTTTGTTTGTTATTGGTTTTCAACAGAAATGTCTTGTTTGTTATTGATAGTGGGGGACAATTGGACTAACAAATATTAGTTAAAAAATATTTGCTAAAGAATCTGTTTTATATGGTTTATGTTGACGTAATGAATGTGGGAATGAGCGAGGGAAATATACTAGTGGATTGAGGCTATTTTTACTTTTAGGATTAGTGATTGTTTCGAAGTTTGCCTGAGTAAATTGGTTTAATATAGCAGTCTGGTGGATATAATGTTGTCGAGGAAACCAAGGGAACTATTCATTTTGAGTTCTACTGTAAAATGTAGGCTGACAAGATATCAGAATTGTTATCAGGATCAAGGATGAGCAAAGGCCATTGACTTTATTTTTGCTAAGGATAATGCCATTTGGAAAAAGTGGGATTATGATATTTAGGAAGATGTTATAAAGGTCAGGAGCCAGAGGATTTCTCTAAAATTTGGTATAGAACTGTCCATAGAAGGTAAGATGTAATTACAACAGAGTTGTAGGGATTCAAGGTAAGTGGAATGGTTAAGTGAGGTGTAGTGTCCAATGGGTGACCAGCTTTAGGCTACAATAAGGAGGGTTTGTCAGTAGGGATATTGGTGAACAGGCTTTGTACTTCAAAAGAGGTGAGGGCATAATTGATTATGGAGGTCAAGGGACTAATTGTGGGCATAATTAGTGCTACTGTGACTGAGGATTGGCAAAGAGGAGGGTAGGCATTCTCTGAGCTTGGCTGAGGGTGAATTAATATTGGAAGTGAAAAGATAGAGGGGATATCAGGTTTGTGAAGTCCAGAGTAACAGTACAGGTTTTTAATTATACTTTTACTATCTAAATAAATTCTCTATATTTGCACCTCTGGACAAATTAGGGTGTTTTAAACTCTGGCCCAAAATGTCACATTTAAGATAAATGGACTTTTGTCCAAATATAAACCACATATATTTTTACATTAATTATTTTAAAGTTGTGTGTAAAGGAGTTACGAGATAATTTGTACTTTGTTTATTAAAATATTAAACATGATGTGATTTTTCTTTCTAGACTTGTTTTCTCTCAGTCACTATATACTTTGGATCTGATTGAATACTTCCTCGATAAAGTGGATGAAAACAATCGGAGAAATGAGGCTGATAAAAACCCAGGTCTTTCTGAATTCAGTTCGAATTGGGACAAAGGTATAGACTATTTTAGGTTAGATGGTGGAACAAACTCTGATTGTCGGAGCAATTGGTGTAAAATATTCAATTCACGTTCCAATACAAGGTAATTATAATTTTTTCATTAAAACTACTTTAGTTTTTTGAAAGCAAGGTTTGATGTATTTTTGGGAGGAAATTAGAGTGTGACTTGATTCATTTACACTGACAAACATAACCATTTAGTTTCATAAATAGGTTTTGACAAATAAATTAATATAAGAACAAATATATTTGAAACATTAATGTTTATTATATATGAATAATGGAAATATAATCTTAGTGATAATGTTAATTATTTTAAACTCTGAGGTCTGATGTTGATTTTACCTAAGAGTATTTGTTATATACTTCTCTCCGCTGAATCTTTTAGAAAACCAATTTATGAGGAATTGTCATTTTTACGGCTATCTCCATTTTAGCAGATGGTAACTAATAGAATTTTCAAAATCTCCCTCAATTTTTCATTTTTAACCAAACTAAAAAAAAAATCATTGTACTTTAACTTGAAAAAAAAATTGTTTCAAATAATTAATACTAATGTAGTTCCTGAGTTAACTCAACAATATTAGTTCCAAGTAATAAGTAATCAATATTTTATGATTATATTTTGGTATATAGCATAGAAACTGTAATTCCTCTGAAGGTAATAATTATAAACTACTTATGAATGAATTTAACTAGTTACAATTTGAGTGCTAATTGACATCTGTGTGTCTAATAGTTACCGAGTTATAATTTTTCTAAAACTATTTTTTATTTAATTTTTTGTGGTGAAGATGGTCAGGGGTTGCGGTCAGCAAATGAACAAAAAATTATTTATTTGTGCTGACGTTCTGACTTGAATTTCAGGTATTGATCAGGGAATAATAGGGAAAGGTTCTGGCTAAACTAGTCGACTAAAAAACAGTTTAGCTACACCCTCTGCCTCACGTCAAAACGTCGGCACAAATAAATAAATTTGGTGTTTATTTGTTGACCACACCCCCCTACCATCTTCTCTACATTTTAATCTACGGTCAATCATCAACACCTCATTATATGTAGATATTTTTTAAATAATAAGAAATCGAGTTTTTGAGACTTTATTTTGTAATCTGCTTTTCTTACATTGATAATCATTGTAAACTACCATGGTGTATTTAACTAATTTCAATTTTCGTGCTAAAGACATCTATATTTATTACTATTATTGATACAAAGTTTTTCAAAAACTATATTTCTTTTTCCAACTAATTAGAAATCAACATTTATGTTAATTTATTTTGACTCATATCTTGGAAACTACTATTCTTATTTAGGTGGTCATTATTAATTAAGCTTTCTGCCACATTTAACTAGCTTAGATTTGAGTGTTAATGGACATTGTACATCTTGATGTTCATGAGATTAAGGTTTTCTTGTTATAATATTTTTCCATGTTAAAAAAAAATACATTTTTTGAAATTATTTTGGCAAATATGAAAACTGCTTCTCTTGAGAAGATAATAATTTGGGTTATTTAACTTAAATTAGCTAATCATCCATATTTTGGTTAGTTCTGCTTGTGCAAATATAATTGTAATCCATTCTTATGAGTTTGTTTTATAATAGTTATCACAATCTGACTTTCGATCCTTTATTGTAGAGTGAAAAAGGGAAGATTTTTTCTAGTGCTTTTTTTTTCTCCCTCTCTCTTTTTCCTAGTTAATTTTTCTAAGAATTTTCTGGAATTGCCAATTTCTCTGTTTACACTTTAGTTACTCGTTTTCCAGAAATATTTATTGGCTCTTGTCAATTTATAAGATTTTAATTTTCTGACAGTTATTTTGTCTGCCTCCTCCTTATGTTCTTCTATCTTATTAGTAGTCAGTGCACAGAAAAAAAGTTATTATCCTAATTTACTTCCTATCCGCAGGACACTGTTTTAGAAAGACTTATTCACTATAGCTTACCCGATTCCCATAAATTTCTCTATTCAATAATTTTGTAAATTTTTTATCTTAATATATTTTTAAATCTCACTTTTCATTTTTTAATCTTAATTGATATGCCAGAAATTGCATTTGTCAGCATTATTTACTGTATTTAATTTAGCTTCTTTCTTTTACAAACATTAATTGCATGTTATTATTATTCTTTTTGTAGAGGTCGCCTCTTTTTAATTTCAACTAAAGCTGGAGGATTAGGTATCAACTTGACTGGAGCAAATAGAGTTATAATCTTTGATGCTTCATGGAATCCTTCTTTTGATGTGCAATCTATCTTCAGGGTTTACCGGTTTGGTCAAGATAAGCCTTGTTACATTTATAGGTTTCTTTCTAAGGTAACTAACTAGTTATAATGTTTTAATTTAATTTAGTTTTTAGTGCAAGTAATTGTCATATTGAGTCTTCATATTAGCATTGTGGAAAGCCTTTACTGAAAGAACAAGAGATTGCTTCATTGTGTTCCTCGAAAAAAAATAATGTACTGTATCAATTATTTTTCATGATCAGATTTGTGATTGATACATGGATATTCAAAAACTCCTTTTGAATATAAATTTAAAAAATGAGTAATTATTTTAATTTTTTATTTTTATTGTTTAAATACAAAATAAATTGTATCCAATTTAAGTCTCAAAACTCTTTATTTCTTTAGAAGTCCAACGTTTTGGCCATCCTTAAGGACAATCTTAAATACAGATTTATACGACATCAATAATTTTAAAACTTTTTGCAGGTTTTTCTGCCCAGGTCACCAATTTCAGTCAAAATTACTCTATTTTGTCACTCTTTACATTAATATCAAAACTTTTAATTACAATCCATTTGCTACTATTATATTTATTTAGTTGGTTGTTGACATATATTTTGTTTTGGTGCAGTTAATATTAAAGCTCCTTAGTTCATACTGTTAGGTTAATTTTCAAAACATATAAACTACATCAAATTCATCCTGTGCTATTTTCGTTTGGTTATCAGCGAGTAAATAAATAGTAATAATTCTGCTTATAGAAACCACACTACACTGTTGTATGATAATAATTGTTATAAAAGTATTCTTAAATGGTATATTATTACTTTAAATTTCATTAGCATACTCTTATTAAAATCTGTATAAACTACTAAAATATGATCTTATAGGGAACCATGGAAGAAAAAATATATGAACGACAAGTTGCTAAGCTCTCAACATCTTTGAGGGTAATTGACGAGCAACAGATTGATAGGCATTTTTCACAAACGTCACTTGCTGAACTCTATGCTTTCAATCCTGATCCTCCAGAAAATAGGGAAACCCCTGTTTTACCAAAGGTTTGTTATCTTAATATTTTATAATATAATATCTTAATATCTTAATATTTAATAGTTAAACCAAGTTAAAAACTCATTTTTCAAGGTCATCAAAGCACTTTTTTCTAATATTATTAAATGTTTACATTTTTACTTTTTTTATTTTCAGGACAGATTAATGGCTGAATTAATTCAAGCTGTTCCTGATGTAATACTTACATATCACCAGCATGACTCATTGCTTGAAAATCAGGAAGAAGAGGAGTTAAATGAAGAAGAAAGGAGAGCTGCTTGGTTAGAGTTCGAAAATGAGAAAAATCATGTCCCACCACCGATGACATCCTATAACATGATGCCAAATATGAATATGAATTATTTGAACCAATACAGGACAGGTAATAATAAAATATCTTCAATAAGTTTATTTATAATTTAGCTATTTTTAGTATAATAAATAAGTGTATATGATGAGAAGGGGGTTGGGGGTCCATTTAGTGAAGAACACCAATAAGTAAAACCTGATTCATTAGTCCTAACTTTTCAGCTGAAAATAACAGGCAATATAAGGCACATAAATATAATATAATATAAATAACAGGCACATAAATAGTGTTAAAAGAAAATAAATATAGTGTAAGTGTTAGGAGAATATAAAGGCTATATTAGAATAAGTAAAACAATTAAGAAAGAGAAAGGAACAAGGAAGTAATATATACATTAAAATCTAGTAAGTAAATATTTGTACAAAATGAAAATTATTTAAAAGGAAAGTTATTAAAAAAAAAAAAAAAATACTAAAGAGATATAAAAAATATATAATTAATGAAATATGTAAGTAATACAATAAAATTAAAGAAATAAAATATAAAGTTCTATAAGCCAAAAGGAGTAATTAGTAATATGACAATAATTAGATTTGATGGCCGATTTCAGTGCACGAAAATGTTGAAGGAAGCTGTTGATGGTTATAAGTCAAAAATGTGTTAACAAGTTACATTATTTAGTTTCTATATTTTTTTAATAATTTGAAAATTTATGTTTTCCATTATTTCTTAATTTTCCTTCATGCTTAATAGAATGTTCTATATCTTATCACATATTGTTGTTTGCAGGTTTGAAGTTTGATACTATGCAGTTTGCTATGGAATATAACAACCTTTTGAACATTTTGGTTCAAAAAGTTAAAATGGGTGTAAGTATTTTTAATCCATTTTTTTCATTCGTTCATTTGCATTTTATTTTAGTTACATTATATATTTATGTTAGGTTATTAAATGTTTCAAATACATTTTTTTTTTTTTTTTATTTAAATATCACTAACAAAACTAGAAGGTATATGTAGTCAAGTATTATTTACCAGTTAAATTATTCTCCTTGGCTTCTATATTATTCTTCCTATTACAATTTTCAATATTAATTATGAAAGTTTAGACATTGAAACAAAATTAGTCCTAGAAGATATCCTGTGTTGCATTGTTGGTTTTAACTCAAAATTTTAAATAATAATCCAATTAAAAAACTAAACTCATCAATCACTGATTAAAGTGGTTCATTCTGAAGAAGTCATATTTCCAGTTATGAAATTTTTGTGAAGTAGGTCTCCCACTTTGTCAAGCCCAGTGATCATTGTTGAATAAACATATAATGATTAATCTAATGGCAGTTTTACCAAAGCTAACGTTTCTAACTCCGAGTTGCACTTTGATTATGATTTATTACTAATTACCTGGATGATGCTAAGTTTCTATTCTCTCATTTTGTGGTATATCATGTTATCCAACCAGATATTAATTTAAATACACTTTTGTTTTTTTTAAATTTTGAATTTGTACTTTTTCTTATTAAATGAAAATTTGGTGGATCTGTTTAAAAAATATATTAATCCATCTTTAAACTTATTATTTTTAGTATATTGTAAAATCTTACTTGTTAAAATTGTTTTGATGATACTTATTTATTTTCTTGGTGCCAATTTTACTTATTTGTTGTGATATGTGAAAATTTGTTGTTAGAATCCAACTATGCCTGAAGATGCTGTAAGAAAAAGGGCAGCCGAAATTTTGACTCAACAGAACATCATGCAAAGTCTAATACAACAGCAACAACAACAAATGGTCTGTTTAATTTGTTTCCCTATAAGTTTTGTTCTTTTATTAACAATCTACTGATTTTTACTAATTCTAATTTCCACCATAGAGCATGATGGCTGGCTGGCCGAACCAAAACCCTGCTCTTGTCAATCTTCCACTAAGGCCGTTCAATGCACCCCCTGTTATGAATAATATGAACAATGTTCCTAAACGTAAGTATATTCTCTTTCTGTATGAAAACATTTGCTATTGAAATGAATTGTCTTGAAATACAAATATTTAATAGTTGTACTGTTTATAGTCAGCAAAATTATCTGTTTTTGGGATTTATCAAGAAAAATAGCTTAAGTTAAGTTTTGATAGTAATGATAATTATTGTTTGATTATCAAATGTTCAGGTGCGAATTCTAAGTTTATTTTATATTTAATTTAAGAGATGTTTATTCATTTTCTAATAAAATCAAGTAAATCTAAACTAGTAATAAATTTAAATGCTATTTTTTTAATAAATGATTTCCATTTTCATCTTTATGGATCTCTTTTAGCATAAATATTAGAGTGCAGAGCTGTTTAATTATTTATAATGAAGATGCATCATGTGTTTTGTAATATTAAACACATTGATTTCAGAAACAGCTAAAGATGTCAAACAGGATGATCTCATGAGTAATCCTTTCAACATACTTAGACAATTCCTGGGCGGTGGTGCTTGGCCGTCAGCAGATAATCTCGGCACTTCTGGTGGGAATTAGTTGTCACATTGGAGTTTCTGTTATGGCTTCCTTTATTCCTGCTTGTCTTGATGATCCCTTTTATTTATTTATTTTTTTTTTTATTATTTTGCATATAATGGAGAGCTATCATTATATTTATAACTTAATTAGTGTTTGATTGATGGAGTTGTAGTGAAAGTGAGGCTGAAGGATAAATGGGGGGGGGAGGGAAGAGAGAGTTAAGGAGTGTTCATTATGGCACTGTTCCTGTTTTTGTTTTTTTAATAATTACTACTGCAAGTCAATGCCATAAATGTGAATTATTGGATTAATGATTATTGGTCCATGCTATTTGTCCTGTTTTTTAACTTCAGCTAAGACATAATCAACCAAAGAACTGATTATTAAAAGATGAACCTGTAGCCTACTTATCAATAGATGATCTGGCAGTAGTAGTTTCATCCGCTCTCAATTAAATCTGTTCTTTAGCTGACCATTGCTTGAATTAGATGGCCAATGTATTGAATAGGAAATAGGTTAGTGAATTGAATAAATCAAGGATAAAATAACCCAGAAGGTTACTAAAATTTTTAATGTATAGTTTTTAGAAAACTATTCGATTTATATTTTGAGGTTTTTCGTAGTTCCAATATTCAGTTTGTCTGCCGGTTTTGTTGGCTCAGCTTGCAGCCATTATAGGAAATATGGTAGGACAGATAATAAATTGTGTCAAGGATGAAAAACTGCCTCCAGAGCTGGTACTTTAGAGATCCAGCCAGACTATGTATAGGACTAAAGAGAATAAAGTGTTATGGTAAATATGACAAAGATTAGCCTTTAATTGCAGAGTTCAAGCTGTGGATGATGCACTGCTAAAGGTGAAAGCGGGCACTCTTGTGGTAGTAGTAAAAGCATTATAAGTACAACAAAGATTATTTTGTCTCATTGATGGAAGATTTTTTCTCTCATTTCTATGGACCATTGTTGTTTCTCTTTAGGGTGGATCATTTCGAATTATATCCAAATAACTGCAGGTTCCTGAGACCTCAATGACTAGAGCATCCAAGCACTAGAGTTTTAGTCCAGATTACCTCTTTTTCTTATTGGAAACTGTTTGCCGGTATTCCCCCCACGAAGTTACTCAAGAGGGTCTTTTCTGATTCCATTTTATTTTATAGTTCAGGAAATAAATTATTATCCACTTTTAGATTTATGCTTTATGTTTTCTTCGAACAACTTTTTCAACTACATCAATATTTCTTAATTGTTTATTTCTCTTATTTATTATTGTTTTCTTTTATAAATAAGTGGCATTTCTTTCTTATCTAACAATATTTTTATTTCATCCTATATATAGTTGTTGTTTTATATGAGGGGAAAATTAGAAATCTAACTTATTTATTAAAGAATAAGAAAAAAATAAGGAAGATTGGAGTGTTTTAATTTTAAAGTTGACTAAACATGCAGATGGAAGCACCTTAAAAATAAGGCCTAAAGCATTGATAAAAGAAAAAATAAATCTATTCATTATTTATTTCCTTGACTATTAAAAAAATTGTACTTTCCATGATACATTGATGGTTGGTTTTCAATAGTGGAGAGAGTTATTGTAGATTTAGGTAGTTTTGAATCACCCCTCTGGGTTAACAAACCTCATTATATTAATTTTAAGTCACAACTTCATAAAGTACGTAGAATTGTAGATACATTTTCATTTGTATGTTTTTATTGTTCATAAATTTATAACTACCTTGATTTTGCACGAGTTTTGGAAGTTCATCAAATCTATGTAGTATATTAAGCATGGTTTCATCTTACATCATTTTTAGGTTGAGGTTATCATTTCATATATTTTTATTCTGTTTTTAAAGAAAGTAATGACATTGCTCCCTAAAGACAAGGTGATTAAAAATATAATTAATGTTTTATTAATACTTCTGTGGATTCCTGATTACAATTCTTTGAATTCAATTGTAACCATGATTCTAATTTTTTCAATTTTTATGAGTTTAGTTTTATCAGTCATAAAGTTGCTTCAGATAAGTTTAAATCTGAACCAAGTTATAATTAATTAAATTTAAACCATTCTTTATTGCTATAAATTTTTTCCCACGACCCATAGGATAATTTTACCAATTAGTAACTTAATTCCTGATATACTTTCTTGGCATTGGATGAAGTAATTATTTACCATTGATCTGTTATTTTATTTTTGAACTTTTTTTATTGAATAATGTATGCATGTTTTAATAGTTGTTAATGGATGTGTTAGTCTGCAGTTAAAGAATTTTGAGTTATAAATTGTGATAATTCCAAAGTGTTCATCTGTTGTAGAAAATAATTAGGCTAATTTTAAAATGTCAGTTTTTTGCATTTTTGTATGTAGATTTTTATGTAAGGAGGGAGGTTTATTTATATTAATTAGTCTTAGGTACTGGATTTTTGTTGATAAAATTAATGCAAGTTGTGACTTTCAGGTACAGCTCCAGTAAATCCAGTCGCTACTGATAACGATGCTAACAAAGGCAAAGAAAAAGATAAGCCACAACTTATTGAAATTCAAGATGATGAATAAATAATGCATTTATATGCTTTTTTTCACTGAATTTTGTTTTCTGTGATGTTAAATTTTTATTATTTATAATTAATTTTCTCGTGATAAATTTATGTAAATATTCCTTGGTTGATGATTATTTTTTATATTAAAAAAAAAAATAGGAGAAAAATCTAAAACCATTAATTTTTAAGTTGTGAAAAACTCTCCATGTTGTATTGTTCTGTTGTATCTATAAACCAAAAATTAAATGAATGGGGGGCTGTTCCTATTTGTTTTAAGATTTATATAGATTTGTGTAAATTATTATATAAACTTTTTATACTAAGTGTAAAGTCTAAATTAAAGTATTATTTAAACTACCATGAGTTAATAACTGCTTTTTATTCTTTTCCTTTCCCTTACTTTTTGCTTAGCTACCATTAATA
The DNA here is from genome assembly GCF_000696795.3 of Halyomorpha halys. Taxonomy (NCBI): domain Eukaryota; kingdom Metazoa; phylum Arthropoda; class Insecta; order Hemiptera; family Pentatomidae; genus Halyomorpha; species Halyomorpha halys. Next base: position 482,765 of record NW_027110600.1, read on the forward strand.
TCATTTTTGGTATATTCTTCTTCTTTTTTGTTCTTCCCGGCAAGAATCCACATAACTGTAGCCATTTTAGGAAGATATGCGTGATGTCCAGTTTTGACCATGGCCTTGACCGTCATAAAAGATGTCAGGGGACTATGTGCACCTTTTGGCCAACATCTCCGACCACATTGTATAGTCATTTGTATGGTTTGTTCCCTCACAGTTGATTATCTGGTCAGGGCTCAGCTGATCCTTACTGTCTTAGGCTTCATATCAGTACTGGTAGCACTGCTGTCTGCCACCAGGATAATTATCGACCTCCCAATCTAGATCCGCTGTGTTCAGTCGGAAGCAGGGCCACCTCAGGTAGGATGTGGTTCTTCACCAAGCACAGACGTTCTGGGCAGTAGTGTCCTTAAGGTCTCCACTAATAGTTTCTCAGGTCTCTTAGCTACATCCCTAGTTTTGAGTGAGGACCAGTCTCTAGGTCTTCCCTAGCTAAAGGTACTACTACCTCCCCTCAGCACCTTGACCCTATTTTTGGTATTATAACCAAGAATTGAACCTGCTGGGAGTTGTAGAAGATGAATCAGGCCTAATGGATTAAATGCTAATATCGTGGATGAGGACATATTTGACCTAGACTTTAAGCAAATCATAGAAGCTATTAAAAAATGAGTTATTGATTGACAGAATAAATAATTATCTGGCACAGCTGGATTCACTGTGTAAATTACCACAGTCGCTCCACAACCCTCCCAGATATAAAATAAAAAAAATAATAGTAATATTTTTATTTGATAAATAAATAAAGTATTTAATATTTATTTTATCAATTTTATTTCATGGAAGATTGGTTTTCTGCCGGGAATTAAAGAAAAGGTATTTCTTAACCTTAAGTGGGCTCTTTAAGAGACAGAGCTCACAGTAAAGGAAAAAAAGGCTACTTGGCTCTGAAGCAATATGTCCCCAGATTAGTATTGGGAAGTTAAAAACTTTGATGGTTAAGATTTTTCTTTTAGGGGGGGAGAGGAGAAAAGCTCTTAAATAATAATGTGAATATCCACACAGAACCTTAAAAAATAAAACAAAAGTATTAACTGCTGCTCAGCGTGATAGATTTTTCTCCAAATTGAAGTGGCACAGATTTACTTTATACATTTATTGGTAATTTTTTTATGTTACTTAGGAATATTTTCTTACTGATAGGAATGATTTCAATTGCAAGCTCAAGGTGTTAACATTATTAAACTATATATTGACGTCCTATGCCTTGCTCGGGCTGAAATATCTCAGATGGAAAACCCTTAGGCAGTTTCTTTTGGTAAATTCTCTTCATGTTTACAGTATGAAACTGTGACAATTTCTATTTGTTCCCAAGCTCTCTCTGCTGAGGAGTTGATCAAAAGGACAGTTATTTGCAATTCAATTAGAAATAGTACAATCTGACTAGAAGAGCCTGAACTAGTTCTTGCACAATAAAGTTAGAGTTGAGTGGATAACTGGACTCTCACGTATAATTGGGAATGAATTATAATCAGAAAGGGGTGTGAGGATTCTTCTTAAGAATTTGAAATTCTTAATGAACAGCATTAATATTAAATAATGAATATATCTAGGGCTGGTCATTGTTTGGTACTTCTTTGAGTTTTCCCTAATTTATTGGGTTTTGTGTGTTTCTTTGGTTTTTCCTGCTACATGGTTCCTTGGTTGGACCAATTTACTTGTTATGCTGCAGTATTTTATATCTAAAAGTTATTATCTTCAATTTTTGTATTAGATATGTACTGTACAGTATCAGAGGTGGTTTAATACCAACTTAAAATAAAATTTTGTTGTGGAATTCAGGGAAAGCATTTTATAAACAAAGACATAGAGTGTGTTTCCACTAATAGAAGCGAGGACAGACTGTCCCAGAACAAAGGTTTCATACCAGAGCAGTGTCGCGATCTACTGTTTTATTTTAAAACCAAATAATAAAACCTATTTTCTACAACACATTTTTATGAAAAAAGGAGAATAGATAAATTCATTTATGTAGAATTTGATTAAAAGCACAATAAAAGTGTGATAAAGGTATCTGATGAAAATAAATACTGACTTTAAATAATTATTTTTTATTTACAAAGTATAAGTACAATAAAACTTGTACAAGACAATCTTTTAATAAAAAGAATTACATATATGCACAATGTACATTTTCATATACTAATTGTATATGTTATTTTACCTTTACAATGTATAATTTAATTTAATATAAAATAAATACACATACATAATTTAAAACAAAAATACATGGCTCGAAGTTAAATAAAAATCTATATATTAACTAATTTAATTCTTTTTTAAATGTGATAGAAATCAACTTCAAATGTATAAAATTATTTCTTGTATGATGGAAATAATTTATAATTGACTCTAACAATAAAACTAGTTAATAAGATGATTCTATAACTTTGTCCCTATGTTGAAGGCCCCCAAGGGCTTACAGCAGTTGAAATGACACATAATAAACGATGGTAAAAAAAAAATCAAAGACTATCTGTTATTTTATAGAAACTCTTTGAAAGAAGCTATAATTTTATAAATGATAGATTTTTTCCTAAAATATTATTGATTTAAAATAGCATTTTTAAACCACTACTTGACTAGAGCCAAAATGGTGGTTCTTATGGTAACTGAATATAGAAGATTGTTCAAATCCTCCAATGGATGTTGATTTTGGTTCATTATCAGGTACAGAATTTTAAATCATAGTAACTTAGTTGTATCTGGTAATGATGTGTAGTATTGGGTAGACACTCAATAGTTTCATTGTGTATGCCAAGCTTAGAATTGGGCTTGTTTAAGGTCTCGAACAGATACTTGCAACACTCATCTTCTTGTGAGGAGTCTTTATATCTTCTAAACAATTGAAAGCAATAATTAAAAAATGTAGTGAACATTGAAACAAAGTGAAATATTTGTTATCTGTAAATAATACTAATGCTTTAACATATTCGTTTATTTATGGTTAAATTTATATATTTTGGATCTATAACAAACTGTTGAATTATTTAAACAATTCTTCAAAAAGTCAATTAACGAGTCAAATGTATGCATATTGACCAACAGATTTTTTTGTTTAAAATCTCTGACATTTTGAAAATATTTTTAAAAACCACCTCCAAAATTTCTGGCAAATTATGTATGTATACATTAACAAATTCATAAGTAATTTTGTGCATTTTGGAGGGGAAATATCAAAAACTTGAATGACATGTAATGATTCGAAAATTGTTTTGATCAAATCAAACCCTGTGTTCACGACATAACAAAAGTGAAATACTTCTGTTTTCTTATAATATTTCAGTGAACAGTCGACTAAAAAATTATACAGCTCATTTATATGATAAAAAGTGAATGTTATTTGTGAAAAAAAAAAACTGATTGGTTTTTGATTGGCAAAATGCTCAAGATTGGTTTTGTTTTTTATTTTCTGAAGTTATCGTTAGACTAAATATTATACTTTAACTTCCCATGTTTCCATTCTCAAAGAAATTTCTCCAGAATATTCTGTGAAATTTTTACTTAAAAAATGTCAAGTTTCTTTGAAACTTTATTGGAATTATGATAAGTATATTTACCTGGTATTTCATTAAATGGTTGTACTGTTGCTTTTCCCATAGTTATAAAAATTAAATTACCAAGAAAGAAAATTAATGCAGAAACCCAGAACACTATTTTCCATTGAAATGCATTGGTCTGAAATCATAATATAAAATTTTAGTTCTTGAGTAAATAAAGTGTTATAGTTATGATAAAATTTTACCTAGCAGCTATCTGTGTAGAACAACAAAACTCAACATATATTTGCATAATTTATTTTGTCAAGGATTATAAAAAATTAGTTTTTAATTTTGATCTGCAATTAAAATGTATTTAAACATCCTTGCGAATAGAATTACATCATATAATACATTAAAACATTGTTCTAATTAGTATATTTTGTTTTAATAATTTAATGTCATTATTAGAAAAAATTTTACTAATTAATATGAAATATTCTCTAAGAATAAACGACATCATTAAATCTCAAAAACTACTGTTTATAGAAATACACAGCTTACTGCTAGTACAATTGTAGACATTGGTATAGAAGAGGTTAATAACCAATTTTATTATTTAACTCTACTAAATTCTTCAACCTTTGGCTTATCTCCACACATGCATTTTTTCTATTATCTTGAATTGATAAGTTTCATTTCACTTATATTTTTTCTTTTGTTCTACAAGTCTCTTGATGCAGGAAGAAAACCCACAGTTATTTAAATAATAATTTGAATCCAATATTTAAAATTAAATCTGCCACAAAACAGTTACCATTTGTTCCATTCAGGTTTTATCATAATATCTTCTGCTCCAACATCAAATATTCAGATTCTTTCACAAAGTTGCTGTAATTTCCAATTAGTTTGTAGAATTTAATTCAGTGTTCAAATTAATGTTGATTTTCGGAAATTATGTTTTCAAATTCTCCTGGCCCAGTCCTGCTCAGCATATTCTCTCTCTTTGATACTCTTACAAAATTGATTTCTTCTTTCTTTTCATTTATACTCATGTTAATTTACACATTTATGTGATGTATTATCATTGATCAGTGGTGCAGACATTCTTTTGAACAAAGTATATAAGATGGTGCATTTTTCTAAATATAATCTCCTCAACATTCCAGATTTTGTTGAAAATTGAAAAATGGCATAGTGCCCAATTTCAGATGTATAAGCAGTGGTGTGTGATTTAATTAAGCAGGTGGAATGTAATTTAAAACACAAAACATAGCTGTCAGAGTTTAAAAAATAAAAAATAAACGACAAATCAAATGTTACTACTCTTAGACCTAAAAAAAAAAGTTTATTTATATTCATCTTGACAAAAGTAGTACATGAAAAACCACTCTCTTGGCTTCTTTCACCTAGTAAACTTTATTTCGGCATAATTCTGTCATAAAACACTTTCTTTCAAAAAATGAATTAACAATTATTTTATTTGTTGCCTAAATAGTCTTATGTTCCTATTTGATTTATGCAGCCTTAGGAGTAATATTTTCACTTAATTCATGCTCAAATAATTATTTTGAAATTACAAGTTTAGCTATTATATACTCAAATAAAATTTATTGTTTATATATTTCATATTTACAGTTATACTTACAGGATCTGTCACTATTAATCCAACAAACTGTGGTGCGAGAATTGAACTGAAATTGGATAGTCCATTAGTGATACCCATTAAAAATCCAGCAAAATTCGGCACAATATCAAGATGATTAATATTGTAACCAATGGATGAGAATCCCATCAGTGTCACACCAATTGTGTAAATCATTATGACCAATGTATTATTTGTTGTAAAAGTGAGGATAGTGAGTGCAGCTGCTGCTCCCCAGTGAGCTATAAATATAGAACAAACAATAAATAAATTAGGAAATAGCTTACTAATATTTTATATCATCTCCTTAATAAATAAGATACAAACCTTTTTTTTTCTTTTACTGAATAAGCAATTGAAATTTTATTACTTTTATTTGCATTCTTGAGATTTAATTTAAAGAAGTGTATTTATCTAATTTATTTTTGAACAAAGTTTCAACAAAAATAATACCTCATTTATTTTATCTCTAGTATGAAAAATCTATAGTTTTCAGAAAATTTTAAAATGTTAATACATACCTATTGTGTTGCAACCCTTTCTGGAAATAGTTACTGATATAATATTTTTCTTGACCAGAACATCTGCAATATAGGATGCAGGAAAAGAAAAAATCCACAATGATGCAAATGGCACTGCTGATATGTATCCATTCTATGAACAATAAATTATTTTTCAATACATTTCATAAAGGTCGAGTTAAATTTTCAGGAGATTCATAAAAGGCACTTACAGTTGTCGAATCAAATTTAAGTACAGAGCTGAAATATGATGGCATTTCAGTGACGAGTGTCCAAAAACCCCAATTATGACCAAGTGTAACCAGTGCAAGTGCAATGCATGCTTTGCTTTTCAACATCTCCTTCCAGGGTATTGTGATGTTTTTCTACAAAATCAAACATAAACATTTGTATTTGCATAAATTTATAAATGATTATGAATATTATATCAGAATTTAAAATCATATTTAGAAATCAATGATCTCTTTCAGCAAAGCGGAGAAAATAAATAAAAATTTAGAAATACTAACACTTGATATAAATTTAAAAATTATAAAATGTTGTCATAGACTATTACTTACAGGTACTGAAGTGCTACTAGATAGCTGATCAACAATATAATCCCGTTCCTTGGTACCAATGTACCTGCATGAGTTTGGGGATTCAGCTCCAATCATGGCCCAAACAAGGACCCATATTACTCCCAGTGAGCCAGAAAAGTAGAATACTGTTGGCCAACCTCCAAATTTAGTGCCAAGTACTCCAGAAGTAGCAAAGGAAACAATAGTACCAAAATGTACACCTGTTTTGAAATAAAATTAACATTAATAAACATGATAGCATAAAAAAATTTAAGGTTTGGCTTTTCATTCCTTGATACTCTAAATCAGATAACTTTTAGTCATTTTTTATATTTTATAACTGAAGTGCTACAAACATTTAATTAGAAACTATAGCTATTTTCACTAATTTTATTAGTGTAATGATACTATGATTTTCATACATGCCTCCTAAAACCAAAGCACCACATCTACTCCTTTCTGCAGGTGGAATCCATCGAGACATTTGGCCCATGACACAAGCCATCATGAATCCCTGAAATCAAATGCATAAGTGTTGTAATTTTTATACCAACATTAATATTTTTATTTATTTATTACAAAAGAGGAAAAAAGTCCTAATATAATAATAGAATGAATATTGAATGCTACAAATAACTAACAAAAACATATAGAGAAAACAAAATAGAACACATTCATAAGTTAAATAAGTTATGTAATTTAAAATATAAAAGAACTTTAAAGTATACAAATAATTAAAATGTATATAAAAGTAATTTAAAACATAAATTAATGTAATTAAAAATACAAACTTAAACTATAATTGAAAAAACATATGTGAAATATAAATATAAAAATAAACTTTAAAACACTTAATAATATTAGAAACCATAAACAATCAATTTAAAATATTTTTACTGCAGAAAAAATAACTGTACATGATACAATCGATTCATTTGCTAATACAATGAGAAAAACAAACAATGAAAACTTGGTAAAAAACAGATATATTTATAAAACAAAATAATAATAAAATCATTCATGAATTGTTCTCTTGTCAGGGGAAGAAGAATTTTATTTTTTAGCTTCATCTTTTGTACTAGTAGTGAAAAATAAGGAGTTAAAATGATTTTAAATTTTTATTATGAACATTTGAAATTTCTTATCTACCAATTAGTTTTTAAACCATTTTTTCATGAGATTCAATAAATTAATTTTATAACTTCAAAAGATTATGAAAAAAATTTCTAAAAAATAAATAAATAAAAATACTTAAAACCATTAAAAAAATTATTTGGAACATTTGAATAATCAAAGATAATTTTTCCGACAACGGAATAGCAGGTCATGAGGTATTTTTATGTTTCCTTGAGAATTTGAATATTATTCTATGATATTTATTTATATTTTTTTAAATTTATTTTACTAAAAACAGTTATATTGTATTTTGTATTGCTGCTTTTGTATTTTCTTAAGTCAGCAATGAAAAACAAATATTTTGCTGGAATAACCATGTCAATATCATTTTCCAAAATCAAGATATAAAAATTGATTTTTCTGTGCATTTTATTTCTTTCCCTATATTTCAAGGCCCATTGGATGAATATGTTGAACAGTTGTAAGTTTATTTTCAATGTAGAATGACCAAATTAAATGTAGATAAAAATGATAAAAATCATGACATATACACCGTGCACTCCCCTCGTGACCTAACTTACACTGTCCTTTTCAGCTATTGCTTCAATCATTAAAAAAAAAATTAACTTTGTACCAGTTACGTGATCTAGAATATAAAATCAGTGATATTTATGTCACAAGAACACAAACAGTAACTAGAACAGCGTTATAACTACCAAATATCATATTCACTACTTTTGCTATCAACAAATGGATAGAGATGTTGACAACATGCAATTTTCATGGCTGAAATTTAATCTATGCCTTAATTTAATGAAAAATAATCTATGCAACTGTATGGGAAATTAAGAGTTGACTTCTGTTTCTATTGGTAGTTTTACTTATTCACAATTCATTTCTAGTATTTTTAAAGTGTTATTACACCACTTTGGCATCAAAAGCCTCCAATCTTAATTACAAATTTACCTGCATGAAACCGAGAACTATTCTTATCACAATAAGCATGTAGAGGTCAGCGAAGATGACCAAGGCTGGTGTAGCGATAGTGACAGCAGATGAGATGGTGACACTGCCAAGCAGAAGAAATTTGTTGTTGATCTTGGTCACTATGACAGCAGCTGCGAGATTCATGAATAGGTAACCAAAGAAGAAAGAACTGTGGACCACTGACTTCTCCTTCATTGTCCAGTCGAAAACCTGTCATTAACAATGTATTAATATATATATATATATTGTATATACTAGTAAGGATTCTATTCTATCTTTATTATTAATGAAAGATTAATAGGTTCGTATACATGTTCTGACACATGTAAACTGTTGATAGAGTCGTGATATCTTGTCAGTAATGCCCTAATGATAACTTGGTATTGGCAGTGTGATAATTTGCTGATTTTCATAGCATTATTTTTCGTTTTAGAGGTAATAGTTGTTCAAATGATTAATATTTCAAATGTATTATATATAAAACTTAGTTCTTTTTTCTTTTTCAGGAATTTAATTTTTTTTTATTATTTCTTTATTCATTAAGTCATCTGAACATTTTGTTTTTTTTCTGCCCATTATCAAGTTCTAAAAAAAATAAATAAATAATAAAAAAAAAATTAAATTAAAAAAAAACAAACTTGATTTTAAATAAGTTCTAAAATTAAAATGACAGGAAAAAAATAAAAATAAATAAATATTAAAAAAAATTAAATTAAACAGAAAACTTGATTTTAAATAAGTTCTAAAATTAAAATCATCAGTTTTTTTATTTATATAAAAAAATTTACATTGTATTTTCGTAATTTTTTAAGCACATTTATAAACAAATAATTTAATATTTGACTTTACAAACATCCACTTTACTAATTTACCACCTTTACAAATCTAAAATGTTTTGAGATTAAGCTAAATTTTGTAGTAATTATTCTTCATTTTTCCTAATTGTTAATTTTTGGATAGGTATCATCTTAATTGAAACAATTTTTATATAATCCAAACTCAATATAAGTCCTATTTTTATCCTTTTTTTATTAGTGCAATTTTTCAATTTTTGTGTCTAAAAATGTTTTTACTATTGAAAATTTGTTTTTATATCAAGTGATAATTAACATTTTAATGTTATTTAAAAATTATCTTTAAAGACCTGAAATGTTATTACTTCGGGGATTTGCATAACTTTATTTCACTATGTTGTGTATTGACTAATTTATTGTTTTAAAAATCCATTTCATTTATTATGTTCATATAGTGCTGTTTAATTCAAGATTTAGTCAGATTTAAAATTGACTCTGCCTTTTATATTTTTTGTAATATAAACAGATGCTAAATATTTTTATATCCTCTGTTTTGTTTAAAATGTTGTTCTGTACTTCTTCCAAATTAACTTCAAGGTTATTTTCTTAATCTCAAAACATTTTTAATTTGTAAACTGTTGTAAATTAGTGAATTGGATGTATATATAGTAAAACATTAAATTATTTGATTTATAATGTGTAAAAAATCAAAATGCCTTGTAAAATTTGTCATGTATACAAAACATTATTTATTGTAAATATTTTTATTTTAGAACTTGATGATTGGCAAAGCTTGAAATTTTGTTTGGATAAGATAATGAATAAAGAAGTAATAAAAATGGTAAAAATTAATGAAAAAGAAGAAGAATAAAATTAAAAAAAAAAAAAAAAAGAGCTTTGGAACTTAGGTTGTGGGATTACAACTGATTATTTATATTTAAAGTATTAATTATAATATACTCATCTTAATATATTAGAAATGAGGAGGGTATTTTAATATTTTAAAAGGATGTGTTGCATGCATTATACTACAGAAGCTCCATGCATAAAACCCAGCCCATAAAACATAGAATTACAAATAATTTTAAAAATTAGTTTCTATCATACTTAAAGCCAAAAACATTTGTGTTTCCTAAAATAGTAATTAATAAGTAATCTAATTAGCTAATTAATTTAATTAAGTTACAAATTAATTTTGCCAATAACTCCAAAACGGTGTATCCTAACGGAAACATTATAGTATAACAAATTGAAGAGCATTAAATTTTACTTTTAATGAGTACCACATCTTAATTATTCCGTTTATGTACCGTTTTTTATATTAATTTCCACTTGATGGTATTTTTCATATACCATGGAATGGAAACGAAACGAAAGGAGTAGAATGAATCGATTTTTATACTTCTTTATCTTAATTTGAGAAAATGTACTTATATTCAGGTGGTGTCAAAGTCCTTAAAGGACGGTAAATCTAACAGAAAAATATTAAACACACGTCTTACTGCAGGACAAATAAAAAAAAATTAAGCTTTTTTAATAATGATATTGGTCAAAATATCTAGAAAGATTATCAGTTAATTCAACAAATTTGTATTTAATACTTCCAAGATATTTATACAATTATATATGATTTTTTTTCTTTTATCAATAATACAAAATATTAAATGTTCCATTTCTTTTAAAATTGATTAATTTTCAATAAAAAAAAATAAAATTACTATTTTATTACGAACATT
>NW_027110600.1:493697-494988 GCF_000696795.3 Halyomorpha halys
TTATATATATGTAAGTAATTTATATATATATATAAATGGACGTATACATACAGGTATATCTGAGGTGGAGTTGGTGGTGGAATTCTGCGTCATGAGGACAATACCGACGCTGAGGTTGACCCTCATAAGATAGTTGACAGTGATACAGAAGAAGAGAAGAAGAGCTTGGAGGTGGCGCACTCCGAGGCCTGAGGGCTTATCCTCAGCTGAACAAAAAAGAAAGAAAAAATATGTTTAATCTTTATTTTTATGTATCAAGAAACGTATTATTGTTTGAAAACTAGTATATTAATAAGTAAACTTTTAAATATATATATACAATTGACTTGTGGAAAAAGAAAAACTTTTTGAAGTTTAAAATAAAATTTTGTTAGTTTTAAGGGACGAAAACTTTTCTTCACAAACCCCACCAACTATATACTCCCACTGATTGTTAGTGAGACGATGGCGCCATTTGCAGACATCGCCATAGGAAGGGCACCCCCGTGGGACCATCGTATTGTAAATTGGTACATTTGAGAAAAAATATTAAAATTTTTGTACAAGCAATATGTCCGATATCTCTGTTGTCCCGGTGGCGTGGAGAATATACTTCAATACGTCTCCTGGACGGCACGGAACTAAAATTACATTTTCAAGTGGTAAAAGTAATATACCTCTAAATACAAGTAGGTAGTATTTCTGAAGCTTCTTGCCCATATAAAATATCAAAAACCTACTTTAGCAAATCTCCTCTTACGTTTACAGTTTCATAGTGTCCAGCAGAAGTATGTTTTCAAAATGGCATCAATCAACCAGATTAGAAGCGCGATCGATACTTACACGAAATTCATGTAGATAACTCTCTCAGAGTTTTATCAGAGAAAGTTTTTTTGTTTTTTTTTTATGAATTTCACAGCTAAACTCATTAAAACAAAGCTCCATAGCTTTCGTCGTTTCCATATTTTAATCGATTAATATTAAATGTTCCAAGTGATTATCTTTAGCATTAGGATAGAATCATTATATTTTTTCCACAGCAAGCAGTGGCTGACCGGCAGTTGTAAGTTACAATAACACTTCTTCGTAAAGAATTAAGGTCGTTGACCGGGTTTGCTTAGTCCTTTTTTTGCGTCACCCCAATAAAAAAAAATCCATTGGTGTTGATGTGGAGGTCGAAACAATATCTAGTGCTGTTCGGTCACTCCAGCTTTCGAGCCTGTCTTAAAGCTCAAGATAATCACTTTTAAGCAATGTTTAATGTTTATATTTCATTAACAAAGGAGTGAGAACATATATTAATTTATTATAA
>NW_027110600.1:495044-499257 GCF_000696795.3 Halyomorpha halys
TTATAATGCAATCTCTGTTTAAATATTAATTATTTAATGTTTATACTTCATTAACAAAGTAGTCAGAACAATTATTAATTTATTATAACCTAAATATTCGCGACAATAAAAATCTTTACATGGGAATATCTTCTAAATAAAGCAACCTACATTTATATGGTATTGTTTTCTTGTTGTGAGATCCTTAACTCAGATTTTCTGTTATTACATTCAACCTTTAAACGCCCTCTGTATGAAATATATGCTAAGGGAAATAATTGCGATCGTAAAAAAATTTAATCTGAGTATTTAACAGAAATTCACGTTTAAGATCTTTTGAGTCCGAGTGCCCAAGTTTCACAAACTTTAAGAAAGAATTTGATTTTATTGATGTGTACATTGCATATTTGATGGGAGTTAGTTTACTACCCTCCCCAAATATTTTAAGGTTATTCTTTGAGAGTCAGTTTCAAATAAATTAAATCAATTAGTTAAATAAATGTGAACGAATCAAGGACCGATATCGTTACGCTGCCTTTTGTCAATTTTTAAACGTGACTTAGTTACGCGTATACTGTTCTATCTTCAGGGCATTGCAATCAGCCAGCTCCGATATCCAATCTATAAATATCTTTCACCTGATTTGAATCGATCTTTTTTAATTATTCCATAAATTTCTTGCTAACGAACGTAGAACTTGATTTTATGACTACAATCCATGAAAGTACTGTAAGGACGTATTGTTTTTTGAACAACGGAATTTAGAAGTACAGCGCCTTACTCACTGGATTACTCTCCTCTTAGAACCTCTTTGCCATCCAACAAACAAATAATAAATAGATTATTTATTTATAAAAAGTGTTTCGAAATAAGTTTAATATTTGTTGGCATATAATGAATTAATCCAACATATTTTCATTGACACTTAGGTTAATTCATGAATATTGGCTCTTTCGTCTCCATTTATCTATTCGCTAGATTTAATGATTTTTTTTTTTTTATCACGTTTTATTTTTAAGAAGTACTGTTAAATAAATAAATTTTAAAAATTCAAATTCATATCGAATTGTGTCAATCAGTTTAAAAAAACAAAATATAGAACAAGTTTGAACCGGTTTGCTTGATAACTTACAAAAAAACTCACTTCCTTCAGCGCTGGTTTATGTAAAGCGACCACAAGGAAGTCTATTATAGAAATAAATACTGAAGTTCTTATTTGTCAGATAATAGTTTTCGACATATTTTTTAGTTTCCAGTGTCTTAGCCACCTTCTTCCGCTCACAGCGATTGTCAGTGGTGGCCGGAAAGAAGTCACGTGGTCCATAAAATTCATCATTGTTCTGCATAGTCAATAGTTCTTGATTGCATCAATTAGTTATGTTGCAAGGGACGTGGAGATTTCGCAATCCTGACAATCATTTTTGTAAAAGGGAAAGAAACAAAGACACAAGTGATTAATTAAAATGGAGTGAAGCTAGGACGGAATCCGACAGAAATTACGTGAAGAAGAACAGCAATACAGAGGGCAGAGGCTCAAAGCAAAAGCTTTTTGAAAAATGTGTCACAGAGAGAACAAATTGATTGATATGATCTAGCGACTATAGAGTTGAGCCAGTTATAGGATGCTCTTTTCTGGTACCTCAGCACTAGAATGTGGAGTATTACCAAAAATTATCCAAGTACTTTGTCACAAATAAAATCATACATAAAGACCTTAATGTTCCCTATGTAACCGATCTAGTCCGAACCAGATATCACTCCTTCCATTATAAACTCCCTAACCACTCAAATCCCCTAGTTTCTAACCTTGCTTCCTCTTCCATTCCTGAAAATCCTCCGAGACGCCTGAAAAGAAGATGGCCACGAGACCAGCTAATGAAAATGTTATTATAGTACTACCAATGAGTAGTGGGTACACGTCTGTAACACTCCATTTTAACTAAGATCATATTTACTAAATGTATTATGTAATGTACAGTTGTAAATTTCAATAAAGATATTAAAAAAGAAAATAATAAGTAGTCATAAAACTAATTACAATTAGTAATTGTAATTATAACTGTAGTTATTGACTAATAACTACAACCACATATTTATTAACCATATTTCATTCCATTTGGGAAAAAATAGAGAGGAATTTACACTTATTTTCGTAATTTTATTGATTTTTTGTTTTCTTTTTTCGTTAGTTTTCATTTATTTGCATTAAAATTATTTTCTGTTACGCGTAATTTACAATAAAATGTATATAATAATGTTGTATATGTAATATAATAAAATTTTGAATATAAAGATATAGCAGGTAGTTATTTCTTAACAGTCTAAACTAATTCAATCACTGTTCAGTTTTTAAACTAACTACCCAAGTAACTGCAGTTGCAATTATAATTACTTAATGTTAATTTTGGAAAAACTGATTTTATCAACCACTAACTGTAGTTGTGAAATTGTAATTACGATTACTTTAGTTAAAAAATGTAATTTTCCATTATTAATTACTATTTACATTAGCAGTTGTAGTTATGACTTCGTTTCAACTATTGCAGTAATAACTTGTAACTTGTAATTGTAATTACAATTTTTCCCAACTCTGATTCATAGGAAGACAACCGGGTATTAATTAATGCAATGTTCGTCCGTATATAGTTATAAGCATTTTGTTAATATAAAAATGTGTTCTCTTCATTTAGAATAATTATTCTATACGTAAGCTCCTGGTATGGCTTTGGGGAAAGCTTTGTGGCAATAAATTATGAAGCACTTGAAGGTTAAAGTCGTAAGAATAGAAATAGTGTATCAATAATAATAAATTATAATTTAGTTAACTGAAAAGATATTAGTTAATATAATAGCCGAAGTCCATGGACAAAAGTATGACTAATTTTACAAAAGGTTTCATGCATTTCAATAATTATTTTTTTTAAGATGAACTAAAAACATACGTTTGGCACCTTAAAGCCAGTAGAGTAAAATACGACAGGCAATTGAATTTTCAATAAAATCCTTCATTTTTCATTCGGTGCTCAATATCTTTGTTCTACCTACTGAACAAAACACATTAGTTGTTTTTCTAGTGTATAGGATATTTATTTAAAGTTGAGGCCCAATACCAAGATCTTTCTTTACGTTCAATATATCCTGAGATACAGTTTTTCGAAATTACACGTTAAAAAAAAATTAATATTTTGGGAATATATTTTCATGAATATTTTTGACACAGCTACTCCCACGAAGATTATGAACATAAATTACTCTATGGAACATTTAACAAACTTTAATTTGTGGAGTAATAGACGTCAGTATATTCCATAGCTGAATTTATGTTTTTTTTAAATACCAACATTTCCCTCATATAATGATTAATAAAACTTAATTTCTTTAAGTAGATATCATGAAAACCGCGACTACTATGAAGATAATCATATACTATTGGTGCATTCTGCTAGCTTCAATTGGGGTATGACATTCGTAAGTCTAATGGTTCCAGAGAATTACTTTCTACTGATGTGTTAAACGGATATTGTTTTTAAGTGAAACCGACTTTAACTTACTTATAGGAATATATTAACAAAAGGAAATCTTTATAAATTGTTCACGCAACAGAGGAAACTTCTTTTGATTTAAGAATCCAGGCAATAATACAATGCTGTCATTTATGAATGACAGGCTTCTGTTATTGCCTTTCCAGAACGGTGAGTAGCTCCTCAAAGATAAAGATAAATAAGACATCCCCAGTTGACCCGTACATCGGTGCGGACTACTTCCAGCGGACAAGGGTTTACTCCGCCGGGAATAGGTCAGGTGGGATTGACCGTCAAGTTGATGGTCTCCATCGCTCCAAGTTCCCAGGACGAGATTGGACGTCTCTTTCCTGTCTATAAAGGAGAATAAGGGTTCTTGAAATAAATTAACATTGCTAAGAAAAAGAATACAGTGCTTCAGCCAGGTTACTGTAACCATATCAATGTGACAGGTAGGAAACGTGTGGCCTAACTAAATTATTGCGTTGTCTCAATAAAAAAAAAAAAATATTTGTTAAACAATACGCTCAATCGGCAAATATTTAGGGGCTAACCTTAATGAAGTAGCTAACTTCATGAGGATGGGTGGACTCCAGGATAGCTCCAGAACCCATAAGTTGACTGACGGCCACAGTAATGGAATAAATAATTATTCGACACAGTGTGATTTGCCCAAGCCCTTGGAGTATATATATTTAAATATTTATTATATT
>NW_027110600.1:499447-519981 GCF_000696795.3 Halyomorpha halys
ATATGTATATGTGTATTGATTATGGAAGAAACAGATTAAAATTTAGAATTCATTAATGTAAGGAACAAGGAAGCGATAACGAGAAAAATTTTTAAAACAGATAATTTTAATTTGAACAATAATAAAACATGCTACGTGTCTTCAAAAGTAAGTGGAATTTGTCTTTGTACAAAAATCTTGAAGGAGCCTTCCAGATTCTGTATTAGTCAAATCATGAATTATTCGTGTTTTATTTTTCAGTCAATATTATCCTACTGGGCTACTTTCCTACTTTTAGAAAACCTTCACTGAGCTGTTGATAGCAAAAGTACATCTTCATCCTGTACTCATAAAAATTAATTTTCATAAAAAAAAAAATTATATAATTAATTAATAATTGCATCAATTTCAAACGCTTTTATGTTTTTTTGTGCTTCAGACTAATTAGTTTTAATTGAAAAAAAAACGTTATAGAACTTCTCCCAAAGTTTTTTGCAGGACTGCATTTTTGCCTTACACAACTTTGGTATTTAATGAGATTCGATTAGCTTAACAGCTTATGTCAGGTATTAACATATAGTTCGGGTCTATTACATGATAGCAAAGATAGCTTCTTTTGTTTTGTAAAACAATTATGCAATGTGAAATTTAATCTTCTCAAAGTAGCAGAATTTTCAGCAAAAGTTATTCAAAATTACTGAAATAGTTTTATTTATAAAAAATAAAATGTTTAAAGTTTTTAAAATAATTTAAATTAATAAAAGTACTTAATATAATATAATTATTAATGCTAATGCCGTAATAGTGTATCAAGCAAAAACAGAATTTTGAGTATTGACAACAAAAAATTTTACTTTTTTCTAGTTTACTATGCTGCAGTTCAAAATTAACTTGAATAGTTTTTCTGTTATCAATTCCTATTCGACAACAAATTCCTATATGACAGTCTTACAAAAACAATAAGTTTAGATTCATCCTTCCCCTTTTGGGGATTGTAAAATGGCCCAAATGAACTTTGGTCTATTATAACTTACTTAATTTTGGGATGATTTACGATACACATTCTAATCATTATGGTCTAAAATTAGTTACAATAAAAATTCTTTGGTAATAAAACTGATAATTAACTATGTCTCTTGATAATAAAAATGCATTGATTTTCTTTCAAAACTGGTCTAAAGCAGTTCGACAAACATTTATTAAATCTTTTAAGTACATGGTTTCTTAAAATTATGATTGGTGAGTTGGTACACTCTTGTTCCCAACGCCTCAATTACCATTATTCATTTACAAAAAGATCAAAAAATATTTTCATAGTTACATTATTTTAATAGATAATAAAAATTTTCCTTGACTGGTAATTTTAATTTATAGACCTATGTAATAACTCATGTACATACTTTGACATTTATTATGATGCTTTAATTTTCTGCTTAGCGAAGGAATGGATAACAAAGCACTACTACAGACTCATTACTAACCAACCGTGTATTTTCCGGTTATCTGAACACATCCTCCTTTTGTTTTCTGAATTACGGAGCAATGCCGTCAAACGATTCCCATGAACTCACCTTGCTATGGCTAAGTTCTCTCTTGACGAACAATCAAAGGGATTTCGCAGTTTGAGGGGCACAGTTCAGTGATACCTGCTTGGGCTTCAGGTATGTCTGCTCTCATATCGACCCCTGATTATGCTCAGCTCATGAAGACGAAGGATATTGTTTAATTAGTTTTTAATGCGATCTCTCCATGATCTGATTTGATCATCCGTCGGGAGGAATACAATCAACATAGGAAAAATCTCCGGAAGACTTACAGAGATTCGTTCCTACTAATGATATTAGGTTATGATAAAAAAAAAAAAAAAAAAAAAATCAAGAGTCAAAGAGAATTCTTATAATGGATAATTTAATAAAATCCTAAATAAATTATAGATTAAAATAAATTTAAACCAAGGTGGATTTCTTAAAGGCTACTCCTTACCTTCCATGTTAAGCACACGATTTTGAAAACAATTGCTACTAAATGCCAATTTCATATACCTTTATTACGTAAGAAATAAAATATAAATTATTATTAATACACCTGAAATACACCTGAGAGATTCCCTACTAAAAAGAAGCAATGAGGATAGATCGTGTATATTCCTAATGTTTCAATTAAACTCTTAAAAGTTTTCAGAAAACTGTACTGTGACCGAATAGGTTTCAGTAAGCTAGGATTCGCTGCTGTATTGATTTCGTACTTCAGAAAAAAAAGTAATAAAACAATAAAATATTATATTTTACTAAGCAGTTCTACATTTATATTTTATGTAAACTGTATTTTTATTTTTAATATAAAAAAAACAAGGGAAAGGGAAATTGAATCCTACGACTACTTCATGTGGTCTCTGGGTGTCGCGAAAGGAAGCTGGGGGACAGAAAGGTGAAGGCATCCTGTCAAGAGGAGGAAAAATCCAACTGACAGCAGAAGACTGACCAGCTATCAGACCCCGAAACAATAATAACCAGGAAGGATTAAACCTAAAATGGCTGAAATTGAAGAAGAAAAAATAAAGAGAAGAAACTTTTGGAAAATATATAGCATTGCTGAATTTTTCGTTATTATACTGCTAAAAAAAAATCATATATTATTTATTATTACCTTCAAAAATAAAAAAAAGTAGTAGGTATATGTTAATAATTAAAAATAAAAATTAAAATAAAAAATAAAAAAAATATGTAAGATACGATGAAAATATATATCTAAGTAATAAATAAACAATAAAATAATTAATTATAAATTAAAGTAATTCATATAAACTCTAATTTCTGGGAGATGATTAGGAAAAATTCGCGTTGTAACCTGTTATAAAATCCATTGCTCGATTAAGAAAAGATAATTTAAATTGTATTAGCGATCTTGTTTCAAACGTATAATTGAAATTATTTGTTCAATTAAATATTCTATTGTTTGCTTAATTATAATTGATTGGTAAACAGTAATCAAATCGAAAAGACAAGACGTACATGTATCAGAACTGATCAATTTTTAATTTATCAACGATTGGTAAATAAATACACAATAATGAAACATTCGATTAAATTGATTAATTAGTTTTATTCAGTGAAGCGATTAAACAATTATTATGAAATGATAATGACATATTCTCAAGAAATATTTGAAGTTGAACATCTTTTCAGGTTAGTTATTGGTTTTTGCTATGTATGATATCTAACAGTGCATACCTAAAACCGTTAGATTTAGTTCATTAACCCATTTAGCGCCGGTATTTTCTTTTTACTATGAAATTATTATTTTGAACAGAGTAACTTAGCATGGAAGCTTATATATAATTAATATGAAGTGTTAGTTTTGTACAAAAAATAAGAACCAATTACACTCGTATACTATGAATGGGTTATCATTGGATTCATTATTAAACGAAGCTTTCTGTCCAGTCATTGAAAGACCAAAAAAGTGCTTGTAGAGAACATGAATGGAGAGTGGAAAGCATTTGCAATAAAATAGCGATTCGCACTCTCAGTTTATATCCATTTATTGAAAGTAAATAAAGACCACTTAAAATCATCTTACGTTGCTTTGCTTTAATTATTAAAAAAAATTAATATTATTTTTAAATGGGCGTGTTCCAAAGATATTACTTAAGACTGAAGTAACTTTCTCTGCTAGGGTCGCCCTACAAACAGTCCCAAAGTCAGTAGGGTTGTCTTTAAGAAACCTCAATCTTACAAACCAAAAAAAAAAGTTTTATTCGTCAGATATGCCAGTATTAATTCAAATACAATCAATCAGCGATAATTATTATCTTTGATGGGAAATTCCCTTTTATGAGTAGAGTAAATATGACATTAAACATCACTGTCCCTTTTCAGGTTAAATATGGAAAGGAATGTGAAAGTTATTTTTATTTAGAGTGTGCAAGTAATTGTCATAGATACTATCAGTACTAAAATTTATTAAAAAATAAATGTGAAACTTTATTGCCGTTCAGACAAATTCGTTCTCGTTTTGAACCAGTTTCTTGAAAACGTCTACGAGAAATAAGATCAATTTTTTATAGAATTTCGTTCTAAAGATTATTTTGTGTTTTAGCAATTTTGATAACCTTGTAATTATTATTGTCGGTATTTAATTATTCTTTTGCAGCTATTGTTAGGCGCAAGCTGTTTTCCAAGTTTTTTACTGAAATGAGGTAGAATAAATAAATGTTTTTGTATTTTCTCGTGATTAAACTGTTATTGACCAATTTTAATTGATTTATAACAATTTATATCAATTTTAATAACTGAAAATATTTTCGGTCATACATTTATATATATTTTAGGCAAAATATAAAATTGTTCACTATTAAGAAAAACTTACATCTCAATATTGCATTAAGACATTTTCACAGTTCAAAGTGGGTTCTTAAATTTAAAAAAAATCTAAATCCTGGCCGGATTTTCTAAAATTACTGAAAATTTGTGAAGTATTTCCTAAAATTGAATCTTTTCATCCTAGATCAGGGGCGGTACAACAACTTATTAGAGAAGGAAAGGGAGGAAAAATATAAAATTTCTCACAATTCAGGTGATATCTACATCGAAACCTGCTATATATATAAAAAAAAAATTAGAAGTACAAAATTAAAATTCATGTTACTCCGACTTCATAAACACATAAGACATAATTAACAAAACAAATAGACAGAATACAAAAACAGAAATTACAGACTGACTTCCTGTAGAAAGAACGGTCATTCACTTTTCTTCATTTCACATCTATTCAATTTTGGCACAAAGCTAGAAATATTTCTATCATGCTACAAAGATTCAAAGAAATACTATGGTATGATTAATAAATGCTAAATGCACTTTAATATTCTCATAAACATGCCCTATAGTAAAAATAAAGTTATTTAGACAAAATAATCTTTAACTAATTATTAAAAAACTACAGCAAACAGAATATAATTTGAGGCTAATAACTAGCAACATTATTTTTTGATTACAAAGTCCATTTCTCATGGCAGTGAAATGGAGAAAATTTTTATTTATTTATTTAATGATTTACAACTGTACAAATAATAAATACAATAAGTAAATATGTTGTATGTTTCATTTACACTTGAAAATCTTGGGAAGGAACCACATATTGGTGGTACATCAAGCATTAAATTAAATTAGGAGGTCCCGTGGTCATCTTCTTTTCAGACACCTCAGAGGATTATCAGTGATTGTTAATGATGAAAGATTATGAGTTAATGGGTTAGGACGGGTAAGGAGTTTGGAATGAAATGACGTATATCTATTTTGGGCCAAATCTGCGAGCAGTTTGCAGCATGCAAGCGAATGGGATGTTAAGGTCTTTGTGGATGAGTTTATTTGTAACGTAATAAGGAGACTCTAGGATATTACGTAGGATTTTGGATTGTAAGGATTGGATTCGGGAGGAATTTGATGGTTTGATAGAGCCCCAGAGCTCAATTCCATAAGTCCAAATTGGTCTGATTATCATAGTGTATAATAATTTTTTGTAGTGAATGGGAAGTTTAGAACGTTTGTCAAGTAGGTATTGTAGCAACCGGAATCTACGAGCTGTTCCTTGTTTCAGTCTCGTGTGTGGATTCCAAGTAAGTCTCTTGTCAAGATGGAGTCCTAAGTATCGAATCTGTTCAACAGGCGTCAGTGGAGTATTTAGAAAGGATACTGTAGGGGATACAGGAGGGTGAGAAAAATAAATGCGGGTTTATTATGGTTTTTCAATAATCTAACCTTCTACAGGTAGTCAGTCCGTAATTTCTATTTTTATATTTTGTCTAATTATTTTGTTAATTATTTCTTATCTATTTATGAGGTCGGAGTAACATAAATTTTAATTTTGAATATCCGATTATTTTTTTCAATATAGCTGTTTTATTGACTGATCCTTAGGAACCATATATATATTTTAAAAAATTTAATTGAAAAAGTTATTTGCCAATCCTAGGAAAAAATAAAACCACGTGTTAAACGATGTTCATCCTATTCTAGAATTGGAAGGTCATGGATTCATTCTACGAGTCTGCCAAACAACAAAAAGCAACTAAGCAGGAATTCTTTTTAGATTTATAACTGTTTAAAATTTATTATTATTACCGTTTGATTTATTACTTTAACCTTGAGATTCTGAAGTCATCACCATAACAGTGAAAACAAATTTTAATGAATATTTAAATAAGTTATATAAGATTCTAATGGCTTTAGTTGCAAATACATTTAAATCTGTTTGTAAAGTTCTGTGAGAATTATTATTCCTAAACAGTTTGCAATAAATAAGGTCATACAATGTAATTAACAAATATTATTATAATTTAAAAACACCATATCAGCCTATAGATATCATGTTTCAAACATCTAAACAAATAAATACGGTAACTACATTTTTAGAATTAGTTACTATGGCTGGCGCATAGATTAGTTTAAGTCAGAAAATGTCCGAAGTATGTTATGTGTTTTAGACGTGGTAGAATGCAATATAGAATTTAATATTATAATATACAATTTTTAATTTTTTTATACAATGTTTTAATATTCTAACTTATAATAATTTTAGCTCTCTTTCTAGATAATTTCTGTTATCTATCCCGTAAAACATGTTTTTTGAATACCCAAACATGTTTTGGAGGACAAACAAGTTCGATTTCAACATGCTCTACAGCTTGGAGAACACAAACCATTTTCTGACGTATTCTGCTTTTCTTTCCCTTTCAAGACAAATATCAAAGAAATATTCAAGGTTATTCTTAAGGTAGCCACTTATAATCGAAACATTTATAATAAATTTCGCTTTTTGTAAACTTAGATATGTGATTTCTAATATTAATATTAA
Organism: Halyomorpha halys; assembly: GCF_000696795.3. Taxonomy (NCBI): domain Eukaryota; kingdom Metazoa; phylum Arthropoda; class Insecta; order Hemiptera; family Pentatomidae; genus Halyomorpha; species Halyomorpha halys. The sequence continues at coordinate 506,282 of NW_027110600.1, forward strand.
ACCTTCGAATTCCTCTCGTATTCAATCCTTAAAATCCGAAATCCTTCGTAAAATACTCAATTCTCCTTACTTTGTCACAAATAAAATCATACATAAAGACCTCAATGTTCCCTATGTAACCGATCTAGCCTGAACCAGATATCACTCCTTCCATTACAAACTCCCTAACCACTCAAACCCCCTAGTTTCTAACCTTGCATCCTCTTCCATTCCTGATAATCCTCCGAGGTGCCTGAAAAGAAGATGGCCACGAGACCAGCTAATGTAAAATAGCATAAGAGTGCTACCAATGGGTAGTTTCTTTACACGCCTGTAACACTCCAGTTTAACTTAGATCAGATTTACTAAATGTATTATAATGTACAGTTGTAAATAGCAATAAATTAATATTTAAAAAAAAAAAATTATTATTATACTTGTATGTATGATGATGGCCATAGAATTATTGATTTCGCATTAGACCATTAGGGACCAATAGAGATATACTTTCGGAAAATCAAAATAATATTAAAACATTCACTTTTGGAAGTAGAATTCATTTGGAAGGAGCTTTGATAGGTTTTGAACCAAACTGTCCTGCCCAGAGACTAAGACTTGAACTTGAACATTGCAGCTATACAAATCTGGTGCAGCGCGCGCATCACACAACTTTCTCTTACTAACCTTTTATGAAGAAAAAAATTTATTTATCCGTTGTTATGAAAATTCGAATTTTAGTTTTTCTCGAGGTGGTTAAGACAAATATAAATTTACCATTTTAAAGAATACAACAGTTTATTAAAAGATAACGAAACCCTTATGCAATCGGGAAAAATAGAGCGGTCTCGGCATTTTTCTATTTAATCGGAATTTTTTCCATTTTTCTCGTTTAGTTATACAAAGAATTCAGTGATATTTTGTATTTATACATTATTTATTATTTCTAACAACAAGAACTGGATATAAAACAAAATTAATGGTACATTAGAAGAAGATGTTTTAAAAATTTGTAATTTAAACTTTGTTATACTGTTTCAATGAGGTTAAGTCCTAGCTGATATTAAACACCGTTTAATTGTATATTTATGTACAGAGTTTAATCAAAATCGTTCGAGTCGTTTCCGAGAAAATAGGGAAAATGTGAAAAATCTATTGAATAAAGTGGCACTTCCGGTAGGTCGATTTTAGCGAAAAAGTTGCTGTGAGGACCCTGCATCTACTAGCAACTATATATGATTTCAGTTACTTACGACTTTTCGTTTTTAAGCATGCCTGTTTACAAACAGATAGACATTCTTTTACGAGACTAGATTTTTTGAACTCAGGGGACCTCAAAACATGAATTTCCGTCAAAACCCAATACATTCTCTTACTGAATATTTCGTACATAGGTAAGTGGCAATAAAAAATCGAATTGCTGATTTTTTCCGGATTTAAGAGGTATCACAGCTAATAATTATTTTTATTTCCCATCACCTTTAATGAAATTACTCTAATAAGAAGCTATAATATATTTTTATTCAACTAACTCAAACATAACGATAGTTGAGATAGCATTTTAAAGTTTGATAAGATATCGTTCTCATTGGTACATTTAAAAACAGCAGAAACAGAATTTGTTTTACGCTGAATATATAACAACTACTGTTCTACTACATGTTAATGCCATCTCAAATTGACTGTATATTTTTGTTGGATAACTTTAAAAGAACAAAAACAAACTGGTTTGGACATAAACATTTATTTGGTTAATCTAAAATTTAAAAAAATTAAACATAAAAATAAACAAAAGATGAATAAAACAATGAATGAAAGTAAAAATAAAAATGGCCTTTCAAATAAAATAAAATTATGAAATAAATTAAATTAATTAATAAATTAAAAGTGATGAAAACAAAAGATATAACTTTACAAAAAAAAAAAAAAAAATAGGATTATATACAATAAATATTGGTCGACGAAAGGATGATCCACTCCGATAGGTCAGTGGAAGATATTTTGCTTATCGATGTGTGTAGGTAAATAGACCCCTGTAATGTTCCAAGGTTGGTGTAGTGGCTCATCGATACTCGAAATATCCAGAAGCCAAGATTGAGAGCACCTTGGCAAGGGCAGACAGGGTCTAGTTGTTTTTATGAATTATGTGAGCCGATTAATTAGCAACAATTCATATTGCACTTTGAGGCCTGAAACTCAGAAAAGGTCTGGTTCCAGACTTTAATGTTGATTAACACCCTCACAATGTCAATAAATAATGCTAAATCCACGCAGACAAGGACAAACGGTCATGGCCACTAATTAGCTGGAACTCGTATTCAAATCGAAACCCAGAAAAAGTCTGGTTTAGGATTTTAATATTGACTAAAAACTCTAAAAATGTTCACAAATAATACATTATAAACACAGACAGGGCTGCTTACAAACGATCATGTCCACTAATTAGCCGGAATTAAAAAACGAACATGGTCGGTCCGTTGCTAGGTGACGTCTTAGCAACGGTTATCAACCCTTAGCAACTGTCTCTATTACTTAATTATAACACACAAATATAAATATAAATTTTTCTTCTCAAATGATTAAATCCAATTAAAATAATATAAATACAAATAAATGTAACAAAATTAAACACTATCCTAAACTAAATACTATTTACAATAAAGTAAATAGTAAAACTCGAATAAATTATAAAATATGGCTTTAACATAACAAATTATATATAGAAAAAGGTAGGATATGAATTATTTTTTACAAAGTCGTCTTGAACCTAGATACATTATTTAAAACAATAATCAAATATTTTCTCGATCGCCAAGCAATTTATGAAACACTTTTCGATCTTAATTAAAATTGAAGAAGCTGGTTATTGTAACTCTATTAAATTTAGCAATTAATAGTCTAAATGGAGTGAAAATACTATGCTAACATAGTTCGGCATTTAATTCTTAGTGATTGGTACATTCTCTCGTTTTCGATGTTCTCATTGGTACATTTAAAAACTGCAGAAACACAATTTGTTTTAACGCTCAATATATTCTACTAACAAATTAAGTATAAAAAAGCTAGGATATGAATTATTTTTTATAATTTACAGAATACAGAGTCAAGTAAAAATAATTTATTTGTAATTTATTAATTTAAATTATGATTCTTATCACTATCATAATTTAAATTAACGTATTTTAAATAAATCATTATTTAATTCATTTCATATATATAATATCATATATATATAATTTCACTTAGGAAGATGCCTTTTTTTCAGACTAAATACTAAACCAACCAAAAAAAAGAAGGTACTGGTTGAAATGCATTGTTACGTAGAGCGTACGGTTGCATCTGATATTGTAGTTAAAACTAACGGTATAGTTGAGTGAATTAATAACCCTAATGTTATTAACAATTTTTCAAAACACGTGTCTCGATAATCTTTAAAAAATGCGGGAAATAAGATTATTTGGAAAGTGACTACAATCCCCATAAAATGAAATAATAATCACCGAAATCTGACCATTATTAGCTAAGATAAAGTATATACTATCAAACTATTCAGTATTTTCCAAAATTTAGATACAAAAAGTTATACGCATAACGTTAACTTTCTAGACAAGACAAAAAATGACAAAGGTATGCCCATTTTGAGCACTGAATTGTTGAACGATATTTGGATAATTAAAGAAATCCTTTATAGACCATTAAAATTATTTTATTTGCATAGTGCTATTGATTTCAGGAAATATATTCAAATTAAATCTAAACATAATAATGTTGAAATACTAGCTGTCCCAGGATCTGTAAATCCTTAAAAAAATCAAAAAAATCTGTTTGTACGAAAATTTCGCACGGTTCAGTTTATTTATAACATTAATATGTTTACTAGGTTGATTTTAATCCTTTAAATGCTCACGTTGGGGTTATTCATTGAATTATACACGGAAAGTAATATTTTCGTTATTTTCAACGTGATAATGCAAATTTTTAAGTTAATCGCAGTACTCATTACAATTTAAAGTTTAAGTATAATCGAATTTCTGTTTGAACAATTACTGCCAAGGATTATGAAATTTAATTTTTTTATTAATTTTACAATCGAATTAAATCAAACTATATTTCACTTTTTACATAAAATTTTCCAATATAAATGCAATCGGGGTTTATGCAATAGGCTCAGTGGTTTATTTAGTCGGGCACGTTAAGCACTGCAATCAACAGATGGTTTTGTTTACCTTTCAAAGCTGACTAGTTTTCTAAGCATTCATAGAACCTTATGTAAATTATTAATTTATCGTTTAGATCGTGATATTTAGTGGTATTTATTATAAAACATTTCAATTTTTAGAAAATAATATAGTTAAGATTAAAGATTTTTTTAAAATTAGAAATTATGTTTTATTTATTTTTTTTATAAGCTTTTAAAAGGGTGGACAAGAAAGAATATTTGAAGCATTCTGTTGAAAAATAAGATAACTGAAATAATATAATATTTAGCAATTTTTAAACGTTAATTAATTACAATGTTTTAGTTGGAGACACTTATCACAACTTTATTCCTTTAAAAAAACGAATTTTCTAGAACGTTTTTCAAAATTCTAAGAAATAAGTCCTAAAATATTCACGAGTGCCTCATTCATAGTTTACCAACTTCTCTAAACCAGAAAGTAGGTATTGAAATTCATTAGTTCATCACGAAATACACAATTCGAACAGGGACTACTTATTATTTTTAGATCTCGAGGGAAAGTAAATCAATACACTTTTGTAATTGTATCGTTTTACGTATCATCTACGAGACAATTACGGATTTTGTAGTAAGTCAACAGATGCAGCATATAACATGTCAAAATTACCAAGTCTTCACAACACTTCCGAACTCCACCATTTCTCACTTCCCTTTCACCCTCGCTAAACTACTAAGAGCTAATCCTAGACCTAAGACCTACCTGAGGGCTGCCTCTCCAGTACTGACTTCTCGTTCTTGGAAGACGGCTGTGGTGCTGAACCCATAGTGGAACCCTGACTGACGGCCGGTCGTCCCAGGACACAATACTATACCCTCTTGACCCCCTCCACTCCTGAGTAGCGTATCTCAGGCGGTTTCGTTTGTTTAATCGCAACGTCCTTCTCTTCTTCCGCGATGTCTCGCTTGGGGTATGAAGGGTACTTGAGTACGTGAGCCCGTTTTGAAATTTCTTTGAATTGTGAATCACAAAATGGACGACGTAACGGATGGCTTTATAAATGAGACGATACACGAAGCGATCAATTTGATGCAAAACATATCATAGTATGAGATACATGAAATGATGAATTTAATAAAAAGAATAACAAAAAGATATCGATTCATGAAATGATGAATTTAATGAAGTGGGGAATGCTTCATTTAACAATAAGCCTATAGAAACAAAGATATACACGAAATATAATGATACAATATTTACAAAATAATGAAATGTTCCTTTTTCATCCTACAAATCGACTGGCTCTGGTGTGCTTTACATGGTTTTTATAACAATAAAATTTGTACCGATGCAATCCATGAAGGATTAAGGGAGCAGTACTTTGTAAGGAAGAACTATTACTGGACAAACGGTTGTGCAAGCAGGTAATTTGGTCAGAATCACGCTCGACCACCAGATGTTTACCCAAATAAGGGTACCCACTTTAAGAGGTTGGGTGGCCCCATAGGGTCGACTAACGGCTACAGAGTAACAGAAAATAATCATCTGCCCAGTCGGATTCGAACCACTGAGCCACCGTGCTCCCAAAATAACAATTAGATTTGCAATTAACAATTGATAAAGTAGTATCATGTAACAAGACACCTCTTATAATTTATAATATTATAATGGTAGAATTATTTTAATTAATAAAATTAAATTGGGAAATAATATATCTAGTTATGATTTTAATTTCATTTTGTTTTATCTCTGTATCTATTTTAGTATATCAATCATCTTTTATAAGAAATTAATTATAAATGAGTTTATTTTCAAAACTTAATTGATTTCCTTTTATATTTTTGGCTCTCAGATAATCTAAATAATTTATAAAAATTGAAAACATAAAAGTTCTTAACAAAAAATAAGCATAAATTAGGACATTCAACAAGAGATATATTTTTTAGGGATATATATAGCTAGATATATTTTTTCTCTAAAAATTATTATTGATAATAACAAGAACCAAACATTACTTTGATTAGTGAGTTTTCAAATAATCCTTGGGATTTTTAAAATTATCAAAAAAATAATAAATTCATCAAACATCATGACTCCCAGAAAACCTTACTTTAGAAATATATATATTTTTTTATACCCCTCCTAAAGAAAATTTACAAATGTATTACAAATATATACATATAAAATATAAGAAAAGAATAATAGTAAAATGTAGTCATATGATTTTTGAATTAAAGTGATGATGTAAAACATTTTAGTTGAGAACTTATCGGAAGTTCCCATAACTACGTATAACAATTTATTCGTAATATGTAACCCCACTAGTCAAAGCATTTATTGGTTCTTAAAACGACCAACAATTATTAATGTACCAAACCTCAAAGTGTCACTTAAAACTTCACTTGAGAAACAATACTTGGTCAAAAGATTTTGATATTATGATAAATATTTGGTGCTTCACTAAATGAGCAAGAGACTAATAAGATATTTTGAGAGCGAGTTCTTTGTAGATTTTTTGATTATTTACTTAATTCATTTCTTTCTGTCCCTTTGTCTCTGCTCTAGGCACGTCAAAGGATTGAAATGGGATTCTCTAAGTTTCCATTTCAGGTAATTTTGTGAAAACTAAATAGACTACTATTAGACTTTTCAATTTTATAAAATCGTATTTTGTAGGGCAGAATCTCTCCTTATACTACTACAAGCTGGAATTCGTCAGATAAATGGTATAGTAGCATCGATGTATGTCCACTACAGGGTATTATCTCTCTCTCTTCACACAGCTTTTGAATACTGTTCCACTACAGAAAGAAAGGAACTTTTATCTGTGGAATTACCTGACAATGAGGCGAGAACAGGACTATCAGCAGATGCCACTTGTTCATTCGTAAAAGGTTCTTCATAAGTTTAACCTCCTGTGCACGTGTTAATAACGATGGAATATTTTATTCTTCTTTATTCTCACCTTATCAATTAACAATTGAAAATATCTAATTAATTCAACAAGTAGTTTTTCACATATATAGGATATTTAATAGCATTCCAATATCAGTTTTCTACAATATCAACCCACTCCTAGAATATAATGAGTTTATAATGTAATTTACTACAGATTTTAATGTATTTGTATTTTTTTTTTGCGTACTTATCTATAAATGATTTTAATTGTAGATTCGAATCAAGTTGGAATTTCAGATTGAAAATCTGACTTCTTAGAATATTTATTATTTTTTTTTTTCCATTTCCAATCTTCCTATTTCTCTTTTTAGTTCCTTTTAAACAACACACTTAGTTTAAATATCAGTTTCTTTGCAAGTGGTAATATTAAATATTATTTAAAATGACCAGGATAAGTGCATCATTATTTTGAAAGTTTAAACTTTGGATAGATAGATTGGATTGATTTCTGACACTTGAAATAGATGAAGATAAGACCAAAAAAAATAGGAAAAGAATGTAACAATGAAAAGTATTAAGCAATAATCTCATCTGCAGATTAGTTTAGTCACCTAAACGCAAATAATGTCAGAATAAGAGATTATAATTGGACAAAAATGTCCAATTTGAAAATAGGTTAAGTCCTCTAACTAACCAGAATAGCTTTGAAAATATTGGAAAATATTTTATGAAAAATTCAAGTCTCTCTTTTCAGAAAATATTTATGCAATTGAAATGTGATTCATTCATTGTTACCACAACGCGAACATTTTAATGCATATAAAGTTGTTTCCATCAGGTTTATTGATGAATAATCATTTTATAGTAATAAAAAGGTACTAATAAAATTGAACATTATGTTTCATATAAGTAAATTTAGGTGCTAATAATTAATTGAAGTACAGGACATGTAACTGAGTTTTATTTATTTTGTTAAAGTTTTCAAATAGGTAATGAAGAAACAATACATCGAACATTTAAAATTATTTTCGTTAAATTTTTAATTCATTCTTCAATCCCATTGTTGGAAAGAAACTGAACTCAAGGTCGTTTCGCAGGCACATCACCTTAGTTGAATATTTTAGCTCTTTTATTGCATATTTGAGATTTTTTCTACATATTTGTTTTGTTTTTCATATTATGTGTCATATTTGGCGTGATTTAAAAACCAATGCAACATCAAATACCTCACTCATAAAATCTCATTTCCGGCGCTTCATAAAAAATAAAAGACGCCTTCTGCGGATTTCCTCTAAGCCTAACCCATTCACCCACACAGATATTTGGTTTGGCAATTATTGAAAATAATTGTTATTTGATTTTTAAGTTTAAGCTCGCATTTATAAATAAACCTTGAAGTGATTTTATTCAACTTTGCTGATTCATTAATTGGAATTTTTCTTGTATTGAAGGCTGCATTCTTAGGTAACTACAAAATTAGTCAATAACCTGGTGGCAGATTATTTATTATCAATGTTTAAACGAAGAACTTCTTACTTCATGATTTTACTGTTTGATATTATCCTACGTAGAAACTATTTTAAGTTAATTTAAGGATTTTTTAAAAATCAAAATTGATATATCTAATTTTGAAAAGTAATGTTTTTTTCTGTGAAATGAAAATTCTGCATTAAAAATCTATATAACTTTTAGCCTGCCAAATATATGTCAAGATCAATAAATTAGTTTTATATCAAAAGTTGATATATCTACTTCTGAAAAATAAAGTGTTTTTTTTGACAAATTAAAATTCTGCTCCTAAAGCATATTCAATTTATTTTAAAACTTGAATTTTACCCAATCAAATATATGTTTAAATCAATATTTTCAAAAGCAATGACCTTAAATGAGATTTCCATAATAATTTTGAAATGATAATTTTTCAAACGTGGTTACATTAACTTTTGACAGAAAACTTCACATTTTTAAAATAATTTAAATCTAAAAATTAAAATAAAATCGTTTAAACATTTAAAATAATGTTTTTTTACTACCCCCTGCCTAGTCATTTATGGTATATTATATGCGGGGGAGTTATCTATACCATGGTGAGGGATCAAGTTTTTATTTCGTGGGACCACCACGTTGACAAAGACTCCCAAGGCTGGATCGAAATGGTCCGATCTTATAAAATGATCTCTTAATAGTTACTGTACAGCTGACAAATTTAGTGGCGAAAATTATTTAAACACAATTAACACATCACTGTAATATTGTCACTTTGCCTATAAACCCTCTCCCAACTTTAGATTTTGGTATTATTCATGAAGCTCCATGTAAAAATATATTCAACACCATAAGAGCAGCAGTTGGTGGCCTCAGAACAATCTATCATACAACTTTAGAACTTTAGAAAAACTGGGAGATCAAAAACCAGATTCCTACTTAGAGTTTTTAACCAAGACATTTAGAGCACTTTATTAAGTGCTCAACAATGGGAAAACAATGGCCCTGAAGAGACAGACTGGTTGAAAGTGGAAAATGATATAAAAAAGTCCAATATAAAAAAAAAAAAACTAAACTTTTTTCTCAATTCAGTAATTCTTTAGCCCCCTATTATTTTGTAATACCCACTTCACTGCCTCTTGAGACTTGATGACAATTTGATGAAATTAATTTTTAATATCGGGAACATGAGAGCTTATCTTGTTAAAGTATATTCTTATCAGATACAATCGAATAATCTGAAATAGGTAGGTCAGCGGACTCCAATCGATATTTAAAAAAAAAAAAAATTACACAGTTTCGATCAAAAGCGAAACAATGAGTCATATTCAATATTGAATTTTCAATTTACTAGTGTAATGTAGATATCTATTCCGTAATCGCAATCTTTGACATGAACAATCACCGCGGGAAGACGATATCTTAATTAACAAGATGTTACAATGATTTGTGCTACAAAAAGCGGAGTATCGGCTCAGAATTTGTGTTTAGTAGTAAATCTGTTACGCAAAAAAGAAAGCAACAATGATCACTTGGGCAACGTTTTGCTTTATCAGTTATCATCCAGTCAGCGCAACTTTGTGACTTGCCATCGGCAAAACAATAAAACAAATTTCTTAAGATCATTTGGCTCTGTCTGATGTCATGTTCATGTTATTTGGTCAATAAACCTATCGACTAGTTTTGATTAACTTGGAATTTCGGGAAAGGAAAAAGTTGTATTTGCATTACTGTATGAGTAAGAAAAACGTAAACATGATTTACAAATCCTGCGCAATTGAGAAAATTACAGAAATTTTTTAGGTTATATCATAAAAAACGGTGTTGTAATAATGTCGAATGCACATGAAAATAAAATATAGAGCGGTTTACTTTCATTTACCACCGTACATACATTTCCAAGTTTTATGTAGATTAATGGGCTCGTATTGAAGTTATCGAAATTATGGAAAAACGATCTAAAGAAAAAAAAAAAAATTTTCCTATTGCTGTAACAATTCATATTTTTGAATTTCCAGATATGGAAATAACGAATATCTATTTTGTCGCTGCCAATAATATAACAGTTAAAAGATAATGAAGCCAATATCGGGCAGTCTCAACTTTCCCGTTCGAACCAGACATGTTTCTATTTTTCCTTTAACTGGTCAAAAAATTCTTTAATATTTTGTATTTATCAAATGTTCATTATTGCAAACTGTGCAAACTGTTAATTTTTTTTAACCTTTAATAAATAAAATTAAAGGTACTTTAGAGGAAGATTTTTTAAAAAATTGTCATTTGAACCGAGTTATACTGTTTCAATGAGGATAACTCATAACTTCTATTAAACAATATTCAATTGTATATAAATGTACAAAGTTTAATCAAAATCGTTCCAGTCGTTTCCGTAAAAAATTGAAAAAGTGTGAAAAATCGATTCCTCAAAAGGGGATGTCCGGTCGATGGATTTTATCGAAAACGTTGCAGTCACATTACAGGCATATTCCCGCCTTAAATATATAATTTCAGTTTCGTTCGACTTTTTGTTTTTGAACTAGGCTGTTCAGACCATTTCGTACAAGAGTCCAAGAGGAAAAAAATGTAGTTATTTCACCCCAATTTTTGATCATTTTAAAGAAAACTATGTATAATTTCTAGACAAACTTGATGAGTCAGCCAAGTAGAGGGGATAAAAAATTATGGCGGTTACTTTATATCTTTAAAACCACCAAAAACATAAAAAACCTAACAAGACATCATTTGAAGTAAAGTAAATTAGCTAAAATATGAACCATAATAGAGCTGTTTACACTTAATAGTTCCCGATACATAGCTTTTTAAAAAGGAACATTTCATAAAAAATGCACTGAAAAATCAGTAGTGAGTTTATTTTGAGAAATCTATATCTCAAAAACCATTCGGCATACAAATGCCTATTAGCACTCAAATTATAGCTATTTTAATTTACTATAAAGTAGTTTAAGACATTTTTCTTCGTAGGTGCAGTGGTTTTCATGATATTTGACAAAATGAATTCACAAAATGTTAATTTCTAGTTGATCGGATACAAATTTGTCAAGTAACATAAAACTACTACTTCTACGAAGAAAGATAAACGTTATAAACTACTATATAGCAAATTTAGCTAGCTTTAATTTGTGGACTGACGGACATCTGTATATCTTTTGGTTCCTGAAATATATTTTTTCAGAACTCGAAATTGTTTCTCTGAACAGTTAGAATTCATTATTTTGTTTTGTGAATTTGTTTATGTTTCAATTTGTGATTATCAATATTTTGTGAATTCATTTTGTCGAATGTCATGAAAACTATTACCCCTACGAAGATAAACGTCATTAGCTTTATATAACATTAAATTAGATTTATTTTGTGTGTTAACAGACATTTGTACGTCAAATAGTTTTTTATATATAGATGTATCAAAATAAATTCACTAAATACTGATTTATTCCCTGTACCCATATTTGCCAGAATCATCAATTTTGACTTATAACCATACATATTTTTCATTAAACTAATCAAAAATTGGGATGAAATAACTGCCTTTTTTCATCTGCCATAAGCTCATTTTACGATCTTAATTTTTTGGTCTCGAGAGACCTCAAAACCTGTATTTCTGAAAACTCAAATTCGAAATTATGAACGATCACAGTAGTCGACATATAGATAAGTGAAAGAAAAATGGAGTTAATAATGGTTTCTTTAAGGAAAAATAAAATAAAAAATATTTGATACTTAGGATTGGATATTTCTTTTGATACTTTAAATAATAATGTTAAAAAAATAATTAAAACTCTCATCATAACAAAAATATCAGTATATTAATCCTCCAAGTGGTAGCAATTATTTAATTCTGATTGACGATGTTGATAACCGATGTCTGCATTAACAGGTTGTCAACAACTCATAGATAGGTGTCACAAACAATATAGATCTGATAGTAAATAGTGTTATCGAAGAAATACAATGGCTTGTTCAATTAAAAGCTTATAATCAACTATAATTCTATATGTTTCTGTTTTCGAAGTTTGGAGGAAAAAAAAAATCAGTTAAGTATCCGTAAAACGTAAGTTCATTTTTTTATTCAGAAAACTTAAACTAACATATCATACTTTTTTGGGGTTTTGTTTTAGATTGAAATTTAATTTTCTTCATAGATATTATTTAGACTAGAATTAAAACCAATCCAGATAGCATTTGAATGTATTAACATTGATAATAAGAAATCGTCCTAATATCAGAGAGCCCTCCCTGGTAACCTTACTTATCTGACTTTTCAGACAGCGAGTAGGCTGGTCGATGTACGATATGTCACAATCTCAGAAGAGATCATAACATAAAACAAAGGCCATCCTTCTCCGCCGGACCCGCCCCACTAAGACCCACGGAGAGCAACGGTCCTATTACTTTTAAAATATTTGCTTGAAATGGAAAGGGGAGAAAAAAAAAAATAGTTAAATCGAGCAATATTTAAAAATTTCCTGAAATTGAAAAACGGTGTGAATTCTTTCATGCCATGGGGTCTTAGCGGTTCGGCCATTTTTGTGTTATGACTTCCTCTTGTGATATTGTGACATTTCCTACATCGACCAACCTACTCTCTATAATTGTCAGTTTAAAAAGTCAGATAAGTAAGGCGACCACGGAGGGCGGTAGTGGAGGGTTTCTTGCCGTTTTTCAATTTCAAGTGCTTTTTAAATATTGCTCGATATAACTATCTTAAATTTAACTAGCTTCAACCACCTGATTTAATTTCTAGTAATTTTAGGGTATTAATGTTATTGTTAAACGGGAGAAAGAATGATTTGTATTCCTGCAGCCTTGATGTTTTAAACACATTCTTTTAAGAAGAAATTTTCATCGCTCCCAAGAATTCAATCTGTTCAAATTATTCACACACATTAATTTACTAATTCTAACAGAAGTAGTTTATAGCCAAATTGTATTTATTAATCAAATGACAATTGTTGTAACGTTTTTGTTTAATTTAAGAAAAAAGAAGAGCTACTTTTATTTCTGAACTAATCTTTTGCACCTTACCGGATTTTTTTTTTTTTTAGATTGATAGATTTATTTATTGATAGATATTACAATCTGCCACACAGTTGTGGGCAATAGGTAATAGTGATGAATGATCTCATACATACTAAAATAAAAGAA
>NW_027110600.1:520211-538566 GCF_000696795.3 Halyomorpha halys
CGTGTGAGGGGTAGAGCAGAGCTCAAAAGATCCCAGCGCATCCCTCTCGCCGCATCACTGGTCCTTACCGGATTAGATTAAAATTATAACAAATAAACAAGAAACTCCTGAGCTTTATGAATTAAGTAATAAAGTTTCATTTTAATTTAGTTTTTTTAACTGTTGAGATCTATAAAATTTTCAATTAGAATATATTATTATTCAATATTTTGTACGTGTAAAACGTTTCGGGATTTATCCCATACTCATATAATATATATCCTCATATTTGTCATTTATATCAATTTCTAATGTGAAATTTTGTCACTGAGCTATACCCCCGAGGTTATATAGGTGTCGACCTTATAATGCCAAAAGGCAATCCAAGGTATCATTAACACCCAGATATACATATAGCATACCTCCTATATGTAGGTACCAAATATTCAATAACATCATTACAGGAGGGTATGAAAAAAAAAAGAAAGAAATTTTGTCATTTATATACATATAATTTAAAATATTTTTTATAACCACATTATTTAAATAATTTAAACAATGTGGTTGTAAAAAATGTTTTAAATTATATGTATATAAATGACAAAATTTCACAATAGAAATTGATATAAATGACAAATGTGAGGACACATAGTACATGAGTATGGGATAAATCCCGAAACGTTATATAAGTACAAAATATAGAATAATAATATATTCTGATTGGAAGTTTTATTCACCTCAGTATTTTAATAAATTAATTCAATCAACTTTCTTAAAAAGAAAATCCAGATTTTAATTTAAAATACCAGATGGAAAACGATACGAAGAAAAATTTCCGAGTTCAGTTTTGTAATGAACTAACACAATTTTTATAATATCAACATTCTGAATAGAACAGAATTAAAACAAAGTATGACAAATATATATTTATTAAGTGTCGTAATGGAAAATGTTTGAAAATTACTTCTTTAAATTATTCAAGATTGTTCAAGTGAATTTCATATATTGTGGCAACATATAAATATTTAATGTTAGTTGGGATTTCACCATCATAATCAATAAACATGATGATTTTAGGGGACTGGATTAATTTTATTAAAAAATGAACTCGAGTACTGACATTATTTATCCTTGAAATGATTCATTGTACTAATATTCGATAATTGTCATTGTTTATTGAACATCATCTTGTATAATAATTGAAAAATGCTAAAATCTAATTGAAAAATATGTTAAGCTTCAGGATTCCTCAAGTGATACTTTGATTTCCAAATAGGACATTCATTTTCGCTGGTTCTTTAAGCAACTGTATTTTGTCATTGACGGACGAAGCTAGTGAATTTATAAATTACAATCCTATAAATCAAAATAAAATGCGTTACTTATTACGTATTATCTTTTAAGATTGCGAAAATGAAATTAATTTTTTTAAGTAAAAACTTAACTATAATTATATGTGCAAACAATTTTATATGAAACTCAATATTTCAATTGGATTTTAAATCCTTGGGAGTTTGGTAGATCTGCAACTTTTCTTTTGTAATTCTTGTAGAACATTTTCTTTTCCTGGCTCTAAAGATGGAAGGAAGAAAACTATCTTAATTACCTCAATGAAGTTGGTTCTCCGTTCACTGGTGCAATTCTTTCTTCGGCTTGGTACCGTAGTTATTTTGTTTTACAAACTACTCGTTGTTCGTAAATACATAGGCCAAGATCATAACATTTATTATTTTAATGCCTCTTAAGATAGTTATAATTTCAAATACTTTTCTGAACTTGTTTTGTTTTGGTAACATTTGTATTTTACGATAACAATACAATATATTCATATATATAAAGGATTGAAGATAGAATTTGTTACGGTTGCCATGGTGAAATAAAAACACTGGCGATATCTGCGTAGACAAGAGGTGTTACGGTTGCCATGGTGAAATAAAAACACTGGCGATATCTGCGTAGACAAGAGGTGTCACGGTTGTCTTGGTGAAAACAAAACACGACAGGTTTTGGCGACAGTTTGATTTTGGACCACGTATGTTCAGACGAGTGGGTTTTGGTTTTTGAAGGTGACAGGTTGATTTTGGAGCACGTTACGATTGTTCAATGTGAAGTGGTAATAGTTTAAAGGCCCTCTGTCTTTACTGTTTGAACCGGAAAGGAAATATCGGACAACCTTATGTTCGGCCAGGAGTGCACTACAAAGACTACGTGGGGTTTGAACTAAATTTTATTTTGTTTTTATTTTATATTCACTTTTATACTCTTTTGGATAATAATGTAAATATAGTATTAATAGTAGTAAATATATTATTAAACTTTTGTACTAATAGTTCTGCTGTTCTTTCTTTGCTTTCAACTTGTTAATTTACTTATATTTTTTTTGTTGTTGTTCACTGAATATTACGATAATTCAACAGGTGGGTAGCTAACACCCCTACGTTTTCTGTTACCTACATGTAAAGGTATTCGCCAGTGGTCATAATTCAACAATTGTTTATATAGTGGTATATTTTAGCTACATTGTGGGCATAATTCTTCGGGGTTTTCGTTATTTCCAAGAAAAAAATAACATGGCGCCTAAGGAGTAATTCTTTATTGTTTTATCTTTTTTTCTTTTTGCGATTATATTTTTTTATTATTTTCCTTTAACTCACCCCCTTCTCCGCTGAGCGTGGGTAACTGTGAACGATAAACATATAACTAAGGATAAGTCAAAATTTACGGTTATAAATTATATTGTAAACATAACATATAAAGGATACATGTAAATGATTTTATATACAGTTGTGAGATAAAAGAAAAATTATAGTGAAAATATACTGGAGATAGGATAAGTTCAATGTCACAATCAAAGGCAACATTTATCTAATCATAAACAACCAATAATTTCCACACTCCTCAACACTCCAGTTTGTCTTTCAAAATTATATCTAATCATCGAAATGATATTTTAATATTTATTGATTATAATTTAAGATATCTGTATATGTGTATGGCTGATTCTCTCAAAACTGGAAGTTAGTAGTTTCAGAATTTTATGAAATCAAATGTTGGTGATTCGTCAATATTTTTACTAAAATCAGTTCTTGGTATACATTGGGGCGTTTTTAGCCGAGGTAGTTGGAGCGTCAACCATTTCCTACCTGGTGACTGTTGTGATGCCGGTTCTAATCCGGCCTGGAGGGTCGAATATAATTACTGTGATCCCACGAAATGAAAACTTGGCTACATAAAATGAAGAATGGGTTGGTAAGGTGTAGATAAGCTTCCTGTACCCCAGAAATGACCGGGAAGGGATCATAAACAAAAGTGCTTTTTATATTCACAAGCACATACTCATGAAATTTCATTCATAGAAATTTTTAGTTTTCTCGTTATTGATTAAATAGCAGAACAATAACAAAAGTTAATGAGGTATGTCAATATTATCTAAAGAAAAAACTAGTTTTTTTTTTTTTTTCCAAAAAACATATTATCATAAAGACCCCCCTCCAAAAAACAAAAACGAATACGATATATGTAATATACTATAATCATTGAAAGCCTCTTCCTCTCTCAAGCCTGGAATCTGCTAAATGATTTTTATTAGAAAATCTCTGGGTTTTAGAAGAAATCCTATTTCCATTGTCTTGCATTAAAAATCTTTGTCAATTGTTAAAATAGTAATGACAAATGAATGTGAATTTCGGATTCACAGGTAATAACTCGTTATTTTCAGCTAAAACAACAAAAAACGACAAATGAAGGAGTAATACTGCTATAAGGTTACTGGTTGTAAAACAGAGCGATTTTGATGGAAAATACAAAAGAAGGGAGCTACAAGTATTACCAGGCAAGGAATAGTGATGTTCTTACAAGGTTATGACTCAGGCAGGAAATTCAAACTTTGACAAAGGAATGAGAATCGAATTTAGGACTGGGATAAAAAAAAGTTGTGTACAAGAAGCCTATTGTGTAAGAGGATTTTCCTTTTCTAACCTTAAATTGAAACAAAATCGAGCCTATTTCCTAGAGTCCATTTTGCTTGCATAGGCAATTCAAAGTATACTCACAATTTTGGACAGGCCAAAGTAATAATAATTAGGTGGTTTAAAATAATTTTAATATTGATATTCTGCTGTTTCGAAGTTAAAATATGAAAGAGGTAGCAACCGAAGACATATGTTATAAAAATTGGTCTGGTCAAAAAATAGGGAGGAGCTGTACAAGAAACATTGGAAACTAAATACCCACTTTCGAGAGAATCATTCATATATGGTATAATTTTAATACATCTAGGGTAACCAAAATACTCTCTTTTAAAGTAATTCTTCGTAAGTTGTTAATCCAAAATTATTAATTTGTTGATTACGTTCATCTACGACTAATTTGAATTAAATATTAAAAAAAAAATGGTTCATGAATTGTTTTTAGTTACTATAAAATAAAACAGATCTTGTTGCATAAAGATTTTTCAGTTTATTTGTTATATTATTAAGGTCTTGTGATGACCTACGTAATTAGCTATCTAATAACCATCAATACTTGTGGCTTACGAAGCCATTCTGTTTATTATTTGTCCTAATATATTTTTATATTTCAAATAGAATAGAAAATGTACTCATGAGAACAATACTAAAGCTAGACCCACATTAATATTATTTCATATAGTAAAATAGAAAAAAAATAGTAAGTAAAAAAGTAGTTATTTTTATTACCTAAATTAAGAAATACAAAAAAAAATAAATATGAAAAAATCTCTTCTATATTCTATAATTCTAATTATGGTTAATAGATTTAAGTACTCTTGGAAAATCTATTTTATTTCATATAGAACTTAACATTTGAAATAGATGGTCCAGTTAATATTTATAAAGCAGTTCAAGTAAAACATTACAAGAAGATTATTTTTCAAGCCAGTTAAGTAGCTATATTCTAGTATTGGAAGTCAAATAAACCAATAAAACTAGATATGAAGTAATATGATTTCCATATTAATCCTATATGATTTTCAATAATAAATACCAGATTCTGAGCACGGCTTACGATAAATACACTGGGTTCTATGGGCCAAACATTTGATAGAACAAGTTTTCATAAATATACCATTTTTTATGCCATATTGTGTCGAAAACTATTAGATTTATCAAAAAGTTAAAAAAGACTTTTCCTACTCAGTGTTTTATGATCTCTTAATTTTAATTTTAATTTTTTTTTCTATATTGACCGTATTCCTGACATTTGTTGAAATCCAATAAACGATTAATTGTTTCTCAGTTTTTAGATTATCTGATGCAACCTAACTTTCTATTCATCAGTACATTACTACCCAAGTGTATAAAATATAAATAAAATTGGATTCATAATAATTCAAACAAATAACTAACTACATGATACCTGGACTATTTGCAAATTTCACAATAATTTACACTCCTAATCTATCCAATAAAAAAGAATTGTCATCACTGCATGATAAATAATATGCTTTAAACTCAATTGTGTTATTTTATTCTTTATCTCGAATATTTTAGCTTAAACAACGTCATCGGGGTGTGTAAGATGTAGGAAACGTCAATAAAAACATTTCATTCATTATGAAGTTTGGTTATTCCTTAGTGTCATGAGCATCACGACTGACACTTTCAAGAGATGATAAATATGCTTATCTTGTAAGAATTAAGATTTTTGAATTGATATAAATCCGATAAAATCAACAAAAACGAATAAACAAAGTTCAATCTTAATGCAAACAACCGGATTTTTACATTTCACATTATGTACCAACTAAAATATTGTTAATATATTGATAATAAACGTCCTTATGTATTGCAAATAGGCCGAAAGGAATCCTACAGTTTGTCAACCAATTCTAACTAGAGATTGAATGTTGAGATTATTACGTGGGTCCGCTATAAAATAAATGTCAACCTTTCCAAGCTTATGTTGGATCTCAGTTGCTTCTGTCATAACATACTCGGCCATGCTAAGTACAGTGCGGCTGTTTTAGAGTTAAAATTCACTAGTTCGGTCAATATAATTATAATATTTTAAAGAAATTATATTTAAAAAATGTTTATTAAATAATTTTACTATTAAAAAGTTTTAAGAAGAAACGGCCCTAATAGACTATAACCAATCTCTGTTTGCATCTGTAAAGAATATTTTTTTTTTTTGTACACGTTGCTCAGAAACTATCAGTCCTATTCTATTACTGATTTTTCTTTTTCGGTATTTATATGAGTTTATACAAAAATAAAGTCCTAAGAATCGCAGTAGATGCCCCTTGGTTTGTATGAAATAGCCAATTCCATCGGGAACTACAAACGGAATCAATAGACGACTTGATCAAAACACGGTTCAGAAAATTCCACTCACAGTTACCGGCAGTAAAAGGAGCTGTGACTGACAACTTGAGAAATCCAACCTCAACCCGAAGACTGAAGCCCAGTCGTCTGCTGCAGAACATCCTTTTATAAATTCTGTATTTATCTATTTATATTATTATCATTCCTACTATTATATTTTATCATTTCATCTTTTTCTCAAATTAATTTTTTCCCCTCATTAACAGTCATTAATTTTATTAAATCAAATTTTAAATAATTTTATCATTTTTGTTGTTATTTTGTTTTCTCTTTTTTTAAGAATAGTTATTTTTATCTATTTCTTTAATTTTACAATTCATCGTTATTATTCATAATTATTTAATATCTATAATAATTAGGGGTGTAAAAAAAAAATACATTGGGTAAAAAATAAATTGGGTACAAAAAAAATCTAACAGTTTTATTAACCATGTAAGGCCCACCAGGCCGATCTGGTAATTAATAAAAAAAATATGATAAATTATTTTATTTAGAACTGAAGCATAAAATAATTCGATATTTATCATAATTAACAAACATAAAATTGTTAAATATTGGGCTCTGATATTGTAAAAATTTATTTGAGATGCATTATAGACTCTATGCATTGTTTATGAAAGTCAACAACTACTAAAGTTCTTGCTCTACTACGGGATCAAACAAACAAAGAGTACGTAAATCGGTCTTGTTATTCAAAAGAAATACGTACCGGAACTGTACTTCTTTGACACGGTAAAACAAAGCCACCTAACTATATCTCTCTAAATATTGGTTTGGTTTTGGTATAACTGTAAAAAAAAAAAAAAATAATAATAAAATAGTTATAGAGTCATATCTACTGAAAAAGTTTTTAAAAAAAAATAGTGATGACAATAGTTTTATTGCTTTTGAAAGTTCATCTAAGAACTAGAACGCTGAGAGTCTAGTTTTATCCTCAAAAACTATCGTATTAGCCATAAGAACAAAATATTTTAAGATGAAGAAAAATCCAGCTGACTTCACAGTGCTGCTACACAGGAGTGTTTGAATAAAACTTCACTCAGAAAATTAATGATTGCCGTGTCTCCTAGCTTGCTAATAAAATGCTTTAAATTAGCAGTGTAAATAAGATTGGCTCATCACGCTTCATTATCATAAAAAACTACCATAAATCAATTAGTCATCTTAAATGCCTTGAAGACCCTTTTAAACAGTTAGATGTGCTTGAGACTGACTAGTTTTAACAGGGAAAGCTGTAATTCCTTACAAAAACTCTTTAGTATAGGCTTAAACTATATTGTGTAAAAAGTCATTTCATTAATCATTGGACTTGAAATGTTTATTTGGTAGTTTGGCACTGGAATGGACATGTAGGAATTGCGAAATTTTCAAAAGCTTAAGAAGATGCTCATGGATTGATTAAGAAAGTAATCAAAATAATAATTACCATATTAAAAATAATAATTAGCTAATACATATTTTTTACAATCTCTACAACGTCACTTAATCACTTTTTAAACATTCGATGCCATTACACTCAAAAGTCATGAAAAATTCTCTCTGAAGTAAGCACTTAACTTTGATGAGGTTGATTGTCCAAGGTAATTAATTGAATTATTTAAAAGTTAAAGGTTTAAAAATAATTATAACAAGACATTGGAGTTAGCACGGGGATCAAAAGCAGAGAGGTGCTATAGGGAATTTACCAGCTATTGACAACGCAAGATAAGAATCATAAGTTTTTTTGCCTTTTCTTTAGTCAATCTCTTTCTTTCTATTCTGATTAATTGTTTCTCAATCTCCCTCTATTTTTGTTTATGTTTTTTACCATTGTACATTGTATACTATTCAAATCACTCCTTTGCAATACTTCATAGTCCAAACACGCTCTGTAATTAAAAATACAATTTTGTTTAGAAGTAAATCACTGTTTGTAATATTCAAGTTTCAGTGTTTTTGAAGTTCAACATTTGTTCGAATTATTCTATGGTCAGATGGCAAAATAATTTATTCTAGGTAAGGTATTTATTAATGGTTATGAAAAGTTTCAAAATTTATCATCTTTTTAATTATTAATTTAATAACTAATTGTATTGGTGATGTAAAATTAATCAAAAGAACGTGGTGGGAATGTATTCATCAAAAAGTTAACAGCAAACTAAAAAATATCTCCAATGCAAAAAACATTAGTTACCTTTAATATTTCAATATCACCACATTTATGTATGAATTATACTAAGAAGGTTAATATATTTTACTGTTTATAATATTATAGCTCAACTAAGTGGAAAAATAATATTATTTTTTGTTCATTTATCTATTATTTTTAGAACATAAAAAATTAAGAAGTTTAAAAATTAAATATAATTTTACTAACTTTCTAGATAATGTACTTTGTTAGTTTTTATTTTAAGATCCAATTACCTTTTATTTTTAATTTACTTAGTTTTTTTTTTATTTACAATTCAAAACTTTAAATTTTTGGATTATATTTACATGATTCTAAAATAATTCAATTTAAAAAGTTTAATGAGTTTATTTAATTTAAGGCTTACATTTTTTTGAGTGTGCAGTTAGTTCTTAAATCAGTGATTTCATTTTATTTTTATCATCACTCAGGGTAGCTGATGTATGTTGTGTGATCCTACTTAAACCTGTAGTGTGAAAAGGGCATTTTAAGTAATCATCTGTTTATATCGACCAAGAATACGAAAACAATTAATACCCCTGAAGTTTGATGTTTTACGTTTCAAGGTAGATAAAACTCGGAAATCAAATAAATAAAATACGCCACATTCTGTATACGTTGTTGATTTATTGGTGTTGACACACAAGATTCGTTTTAAAATGGACTTGAAGTGTACTTCTAGAAGTGATATAAAAATAAATAACTCTATATTGTGTATACTACTTCTGACTTAGTGATGTTATAAATTAGCAAAGAATACCCTGGTCTCTATTTACGAGAAATCGAGGTGTGAAAGATTTCTAGAGCCTAAAAGTATGTACGAAATAAAGAATTGCTGAAAAACTGGGCCGATTAAAATATTACAATTTATAATAAATAAGATACTACGATTTAGTATTTCAATGTATTTCTAAGTTATTAATATGATAAGTTACTTTATTATGATTTTTATTATTAACTAATTATTTTATCTTTTATTTTTAATCTAAGCCCAATTACTATTTTTTTATTATTGTACTAAAGAGATATGTCCTAGAATAAATAAAGAGTTAATTACTGTTATTATTTTAGGGATGGGGGGGGGGGACTTTCATTCTAAATCGGAGTGGCCTGTATATTTCGTTTAAGTGTTTCCTTTAAGTTATAGTCTTAATTCCAGGCACTATGCATATGTAATGCAGTAGCTTTATTGCCAACTAAACTCCGGATAGGCCTTTCATATATAAAGAGAATAATTGAGCATGGCGGGATCTTTAATCAGAAACATCTTTTAGTTGATTATATCTGAAGTGGCTAAGTCCTTAAATAAATTAAGTTGGTATTTAAAATTACAATCTTGGTGGTATAACAATTTTTTACTTAAACTTGCCTATTTATGGAATACATAATAAGGGGAAATATTGAGATCTTGGAAATTTTGACATCCCCTTGTCAAAAACACGTTTCCAGGCCTCACAAGCCCAAATAACTAATTATTGCTAAAGGTTCTGTGTGTGAGTAGCGTAACTCTGAAAAGAAGTCGTATGAAACTGAGGCAACATTTTTAAAACTGGTTTATCTTTGAATTGATATTGTAACTTTTTCTATAAACTCGACGGGCCGGAAATACCACTTTATGGAGTCGATTTTTTTCGATTTTCTCTGAAACGTCTCTAATGATTTTGATCAACCTGGTAAAAATCAATTTACAATCAGGTGATCTTTATTAGAAATTAGGTTTTATCTTTATTGAAATAGTTTAACAAGGCTTAAATACCGAATTTTCAAAAAAAGTACTTTTAATTTTTTTTAACTCACTGCCCTACAGTTTCATTTAATGATGTTACTCCTACCCCTGTCGACCAGATCCACTACCTTGGACTACATTTGGACAAACGATTAAACTGGAATTCTCACATAAGACTAAAAAGGCAGGAAACTGCACGTCGATTTCGACTATTACAGCACTTACTAGACAAACGGTCTAAACTTACAACACATTACAAAAGACTGATCTACAAAACTGTAATAAGGCAAATCTGGACATGTGGAGTTGAGCTTTGGGGCTCTACTAAACCTTCGAATTCCTCTCGTATCCAATCATTGCAAATCCTTCTTATAATCCTCAATGCTCTTTACTTTGTCACAAATGAAATCATACATAAAGACCTTAATGTTCCCTATGTAACCGATATAGCCCGAACCAAATATCACTCCTTCCATTATAAACTCCCTAACCACTCAAAACCTCTTGTTTCTAACCTTGTTTCTAAACATTCCTGACAATCCTACATAAAAAATAAATATGAAAAAATCTCTTCACGATCTCTTCTATATTCTACAATTCTAATTATGGTTAATAGATTTATGTGCTCTTGGAAAATCTATTTTATTTTATATAGAACTTAATATTTGAAATAGATGGCCCAGTTAATATTCATAAAGTAGTTCAAGTAAAACATTACAAGAAGAATATTTTTCAAGCCAGTTAAGTAGCTATATTCTAGTATTGGAAGTCAAATAAATTTGCGTACTTTACATTCGTTTAAAGGGCTATAAACCAATAAAACTCATTATTATTTGCCTCTTAATGGAGTAATGGTTTCCATATTAATCCTACATGATTTTCAGTAATAAATACCAGGTTCTGAGCACGGCTTATGACAAATACACTGGATTCTATGGGCCAAACATTTGATAGGACAAGTTTTCATAAATATACCATTTTTTATGCCAGATTGTGACGAAAACTATTAGAATTATCAAAAAGTTAAAAAAGACCTTTCCTACTGAGTGTCTTATGATCTTTTAATTTTAATTTAAATTTTTTTTTCTATATTGACCGTATTCCTGACATTTGTTGAAATCCAATAAACAATTAATTGTTTCTCAGTTTTTAGATTTGCTGATGCAACCTAACTTTCTATTCATCAGTACTTTTTCAGATATAAAAAGTTTAGAAGATAGGTATCTCCTAACAAATTATTGGTATTCTTCTCATATCGTTTCAATGGTTAAAGAAATTATCAGAACTGGCTAAGATGTTGATTTAGTTGATAAAAATACTAATTTTTAAAATAGTAATTTTTAATAAAAGAAATTCCCCTATACCTTTAGATAAAAAATAAAATAATAAAGATTAGTTTTAAGAACAACAAAACGATGATTAAACATTTTTATATATAAAATAATGTATCTGTTAGTTTTCGCCATAAATGATTGTACAGTAACAATGAAGAAGTGGATTCTTAGGCTACAGAGCCTATATAGCCTATGGCCAGGTACTTTGAAGTGATTAAATCGTTAGAATATAATCTTAAGAAATAGTGGTTTTGTTATTAACGTTTAAATTTCACACTCGAGAAGGATTGGTTCTCTTCTTTATTTCTCTCTTGTGTGACGTATTCTAAAGCTGTCATTTTAACATCCAATCCATCATAGTAAGTAATAAGAAATCATTTCTTAAATGTCGGATGATTATTCTATAAGTGTCATTTCAAAGGATATGACGCGAGTCTTGATGGGCTCTTCTAAATTATTTTGTTCAAATACTAAAACCGGTGTATATTCAGTCAGTGATGAAGTGCCAATTAATCCAATTTTTTTTCACTTTCTTCATTTTTAATGACCTCCTCATCTCAAAGATATTGTGCAAATAATGACAAACCAACTTCGTTTTTTTTTTTTTAAATAATCAAAAACGGATAATGTTTTACTAAAGAGAGAAAATTAATTTAATTTTACGAACTAATTTGATTTCGTGCACTTTTTTACCCCTATTTATTTTGTATATTGTCTTTTCTTCATCATATTACATTTCTTTTTGTGTATTCTATCCGTATACCTTTATATATAAATACATTTTAATTTCTTTCCGCCCCCTGTATTATGTAAATTCGTGTTTGTTTATTTTTAATATTATCTTTATTTTCTATACTGTTTACTTTAAAATAACTTTCAAATATAACGTACTTTAACGGCCAATCCCCACTATTTCTCTGTAACATCCTGTCAACAGTTCACTTTCGCTCTGACTTGGAGTCTGAAAGTTAAATTTTCTTTCTTGTTCATTATCGTCCTTTATTTTTTATTTCATTCTTATCCCTTTTTTCCATCTCTTAGTTTTTACTTTATTTTATATTTCTTCTTTTTATCTGTTATTATTTTCGTTTTCATTAATTGTCTATAGCCTTTTATTATTCTTATTTTTACGTTTTGCTGTACATATTTTAAATTTTCATTTACTTTATTCATTTATGTTTACATCATTTATGTGTTTGTATCTTTTTTTAGCCCATAAGAAGCCCTGCAAGGAGGGGAGAAACTTTGGCTAATTATAAATAGTTTAATCACTATTTGAGTTTTTTTTTTTTAAACCATATTTTTATTATGAGAATTAACTTTCTAAGACAAGTTGCACAACTAAGATATATTAATATGCTATTATTTACAGATCATACTTACAGTAACATAACACAGTTTTAGAGCACATTGTAAGTAGATACATAATATAATAGAAAACTTCCTTCAAATGACTTTAAGAAATAAGAATACTACTTGCTTCGGAAATTTTTTTTATCTTCATGTAATTTGGTACCACCTAATTTAAATAGTTTTTAGTTATCACTTCCTATTCAACAAAAAAACACAACTTTAATTTCTACCTCTGCTGTGAATAATCGGGCCATAGTCAATATGGATTTTTTTTTATTTGCTTTTGTAATCTGCTATCATCCTCATTAAAAATGAATGTACATTTGACGAAAAATCCAATTCCACACCACCCTTTTTGGCAAATTAGCAGCCAAATTTAGACCTACCACAAAACGGACCTCAACATCATTTATCTGAAATTAAAGCAGAATAAATGCAGAATTTTTCCTAATTGTTGGTTATTAGCCAAGAAAAGAGCTCAGAAAAACAATCACAAGTACAGTGTGATTTAAAAAATGAAATAAAACTTTTCTATATTGGTCGTAGATTTATATAACCAAAAGAATATTTCTGAAAGGGAAATTTATATACTTTACGATCATGCAATTGGAAATTAATTCTCCGGAATAATTTTTGAGTGATTGCTTCAGAAAAAATTGTGGCATGCTACACAATAATCAGAATATCAATTTCAAACTTTTCTGTAAAAGATCATACCATGGTTCATATGAGATTTTTGATTGCTTCTGAGATTTATTAACACTTCCATGTCTATGGCTGCAATTTTTGTACACCCTGGATGTATGTCTGGGTATGTTTTAGAATTAATATATCATTGGCCAGTTCCTATGGTTTCTGGTTTAATGAAGTTGCTATCGATGCCGTTACCATGGGCTTTCAGAAGTGCCTGAGGTAACTTAATAGGTTGCTGATAGGCACTAGAGGCCGAAGAGCCAGGATATAATTGATAGAATCAAGTTACTTCAAGGAAACACCCAACATTCTGGCATCAGCCCAGCTTAAATTCTGCGAAGCATTGATTGCTAAATTTATTCAAAATTATAGAGGCAAGACATTCATAAAAATTGTTCAATTTCTTCAAGAAACCTCAGACAGAGATAGTTTCACCCTTACGTTGGTAACTAATGTTTCATTCAAGTGTGATTAAATTATTAATTAAAACTGTGCAATAACAATATTTATTTATCTATTCATTTCAGTTTCTATATATTTTTTTCTATCTATTTATTAAAATTTACAAAATTGTATAATTATACAGTTATTTAAATTTCGTTTATATATAATATATATCATACATATAGAGTATTATATAATTAAACTATATTTACATATATACCCATCTAGTAAATGTGATGTTAGTTCTATTACAATGGCATGATACAGACTTATAAAAAAACTCAAATTAGTAGCACTTAAATAACATTGCTACACTAGAAGATCTCGAGACTGTCCTCTTATTAGGCGTTTTCCGGAATGAAAGAGGAAGCAAGGTTAGAAACTAGTGGGTTTGGGTGGTTAGGAAGTTCATAGTGGAAGGATTGATGTCTGGTTCGGGCTAGATCGCCTACATATGGAACATGAAGATCTTTAGGGATGATTTTATTTGAGAAAGTAAGCATTGAGGATTTTGGATTGTAAGGATTTAATACGGAAGGAATTCGATGGTTCAGTGGAGCTCTGAAGCTCAACTAGTCAGTCTTTTGTAAGTTTCTAAAATTTTATGTACCTAATGTCATGAAAGGTCAATTCATCAAGTTTACCTAGAATAAACTGCACTAGTTTGCATTTGACTTAATTATGATATGGTTTGTCAGTTTTATTTATTTTTTTAAGTTTAAGTCCCTAAAACAGAATATTAAATGGTCAGATATGAAAGGAAAGAATTACTTTTTGGGGCCTGTTAAGAAGGGGTAAGGAAAAGGAACCAAAGAAAGCGCAACGTAATCATGATTTTTCTTTAATAATTTATAATCTATTATAACAGTACTCGTATTTAAGGTGTTAATTTTACTTTTTAGTTTTTGTTTTATTTTCAGTTTATCATTTTATTAAAATAATAAGTGTGCGATTAGTTACATAAACTGGTACCAAACTACTACTGTAATAAAACAAAAATTATCTACCATGAAAATAGGTTTGATATTTAAAAATTTACATAGCCATTAAAAGCTTTAGCAATTTATTCGGTAAGAGCTTAGTGTTTACTTTTTTTAAAGCCATTTAAAACAAACTTAAAAGATAAGATTTTTTCCGAATTGTAAAGGTTTATTATTCTTGTAACAAAAGCCATTTGGTAGTAATTCCTCTCTTATGCTGTTTTAATGTTTATCAGTTAATTTTAAGCTCACAAAGGAAAGCAATTTTAAACGTATTTACATAAACTGAAACGTAATAAAGACCACTATGGTATTTATATATCTTAAAACAGTATATTTTCTATTATATCATATTCCTAGTAATAAAAAATTTACTAAATATTATATATATTTAAATGTGATAACACAGATTTCAATCGTTTGAACTATAACTTATCTAATGATCATGAAAAAAAAAAAGAAAGAAAAACTCAAACACTCTAATCTTGATATAATATTATATTATGTATTTAAAAAGAATACTAATGGTTTTATCTAATATTTCTTTTATTTATTTAATAAACAATATAAGTACTTGGATACGACCCTTGCTCTTTTAATTGGTTTACGTTGCGCTTGAAAATACAGTTTATTTTACATCATCTGATTTTTTTTTTTTTTTTTTATTTAAAATCAAATAAATGAAAAATATGAAGTGTGGCAGAATGAATTTCTGAGAAAAACTCTCAACTTGAGATATCACAAATATGATTGAGCTAAATTTTAAACTTAAGATTATACCATTGAAAAAGTTTTGGAAAATAAATCTTTTAATTCAGACGTTTTCTATGGAATTAAATGTTCTTATTTATTAGATAAATTGTGTATTATATGTTTTTTATTTTTTAGAA
Organism: Halyomorpha halys; assembly: GCF_000696795.3. Lineage (NCBI taxonomy): Eukaryota > Metazoa > Arthropoda > Insecta > Hemiptera > Pentatomidae > Halyomorpha > Halyomorpha halys. The sequence continues at coordinate 536,122 of NW_027110600.1, forward strand.
AATTACAATTAAAGATATTGAAAAATTAGATTACATTTAAGTCAGACCAAATATTTGGAAAAAGTGTAAAACTAAAATAGGCTTTGCGTTTCTCGACCATCGCTGGATAAAAATTAAGTTTTAAAGAAACAAGTATCTTTTAAAATTTCATCATTGCTAAGACTAAGATGCTAATGTTAACGATAAAAATGGTTGAATAAAACCACTGTACATTTGGGGCCTTGCATTGCCATACCGCATTTCAACCTAAAACTCATTTTCAGATTATTGTTATTTTGAAAAAAAAATACGTGTAAAGAGCTAGACCAAAGATAGAACCTGTGGATGTAAATTTTGTAAAAAGTATATTGATTGTAAACACTTATATACACACGTAAACACATAATCCAACGTTTTCATCTTGTCATAGTTAACGTTTGAGTTAATGTCATAGTTGATGTTTGCTAAGGAATTGTTTGTTTATCAATAAGTGATATTTAGGCCAATTAAAAAAAAATATTAAGGCAAAATTTCTTAATAGGAAGTTTATATTTATATGAAATATTTTTCTTAATTTTACACGTGTTTCGTAGATTTTTAAGTTAAGAGTTGTAATGGGAGCTTTTGTGTAATATAACTATTGAGAATAGTATGAAACTGTGGTACAAAATTGGGAAAAATTTATTTTAAAAACATAAACTCAATGATCAGGAACGTAGTCTCCACAAGATGAACTTATGAAAATGCATCAATACATGAAAAACAGTTCCTTAGCGTCTAAAAATTGACTGTGATAAGACGAAAATATTGGCTTATGATAAATGAAAGCAATCAATAAACATTTCGTTTAGGTTTTTGGATTCGTTCTTTGGTCTTATTCCTTTTTCAAAATAAAAATAAATCAAGAATGAGGTTTTGAGGGTGATATGGGTGTGTGCGGTGGCCATACTAAAACAAAATTGGTAATCTAAACTAAAAGAATTAATTTTCATCTCTTTCTCTATTTATTCTAACATTGATTTGGTTGTAGTTGGTAATCGTTAAATGATAGTTTTTTTATTTATTAAATACGTTTAAAAGAATAATATAATAATGAAATAAAAGTCTTTGGTCTTAGGAATCCTTAAAAAGAAATTACAATAAAAATAAAAAATGTTAAATTGCTATTATTTACCTAAAATATGAAATATATTCACATCAAAAATAATAAGAGTACAGATTAAATATGATTACAAGACTAATTTCGACTAGCTAATTTAGTGAACCCGCATGAATAAATTGCTAATAAATTTATTATTAACTAACAATTATTTTAAAATAGTAATAACTTGACGGAATCACATATGTTATTTTTTTTTATATTTATAGGTCATAAATATAAATAAATATGTACTTAAGTATGTGAATGATTTCTGTGTTTTTTGAGAGCTTAAATGTAATTTTGTTAAAAATAATAATATATCAATATATTTAACTATTTAAAGTACTAAAGTAAAGTATGTGTACTATAAATACCAAGGATAATAATAAATAAAAATAACTAATCTCTTAGCATCCTAAGCTTAGCGGAATCGCTACAAGTGAATATCCGTCTACCTTGATAACAAAGGCGTCTTATCAGGTAATTAGCTATACTTTTGTATACATATGTTTTTGGTATTCAACAATGATATTTAGCATATTAATGGTTATTAAAAGTATAAAAATATAAATATTAGAATCCATTCCGTTTTTTAGTCTATTTACGGTTATGTTCATGGTAAGCGGGTAACCTGGAAGGAATTAAATATTCAGTTACTTTTCTAACAGTTCCATTGATAAAGTTCAATGCTTGGATCTGTGTTGGCGCCATGTTCTAGGTAAATCTATCAAAAAAATTTTTTTTAATCCTAATTACGTTTTTTATCCTGTTATAATCTATATTAAGAGTCTAAAAATATAATGTATATATAAATATCAAGGATGATATTTTCAAGAAATTAAGTTAGGCAATAATGCAAATTAATAAATATTATGCAAATCTGTTTTATTTATAAAATAACGTTTACGGCTTAAAACAATGAAGCAATAATAATTATATTTTAGAAATACAATAATACACTAGATGATCAACTAAGGAAAGAAAAAAAAAGGAAGCTAAGCCAAATTTGAGTACATTCGCTATATGGAATAACCAAGAATAATTATGAATAAATTTTAAAAAATGAGTCTTTTAATTTTTTTAACCACATATTTTTTTTCCTCCGGCCTAGACTCCCCATTAGAGCCCTATATTGCTTAACCATGGTTTGAGTGTCAAAGTTCTTCATTTTGTGAGACCTCCACTCAATGAAAAAAGTCAAAATACCAGGCCGGATCCGAACCGGCACCGCCAATAGACCAACAAATTAGTAAGACTGTGTCTTAACCACTGAGCTTCAGGCGGCCCGACCAAATATTTTACACCCACGCAAAAAAAAAAAAAAT
>NW_027110600.1:538616-547661 GCF_000696795.3 Halyomorpha halys
ATATGATTCCCTAATGTTTTAACGTCTCCTATGGTAATCGTGGATTGAAATTAATGACCTGGGCAGAATAGCCTGCATTGATTGCAAAAATTGATGTGTTTTTTAAATTTTATCAAGGTATGATGATTTATTAATAATATTGTTATTTGTTTAAAATTGTTAAAAATCATATGTATAATAAAATCTGTTTGTGATAGATTGTCCTTGAGGATGGCTGAATTGGCCGAAACGAAGGACTAATAAAGAAATAGAAATTGTTTTGAGACTAAAATTGGATAGATTTTATTTATTTGAACAGTAAATACCAGTCTCAAGAAAGTGTAAAAATTATATATGATATAAAATTATTTAAAATAAAGAAAAAAGTAAAAAAAAAACATAATTTGAACTATATAAAAGAATCCATAATCGTACAAGTTGTAATGAACCTCTTGGTGGATAAGAGGTTATGCTTGGAGAAGCCACAAGGCCATCACACTTCCGAACAACTAACTGTGAATTACCTCCTACGGTCTAAACTTGTTGACTAATATCTTCCACTATCAGTCTTCCTTTCTCAACTAGTTCGCGAAACAGTCCCTCTTCTTACACGGTTTCACGTGAAAGTGGTGTAATCATTAAACGTGATATCAAGATGTAAACACAATAATCAATAAAAGTTGTCGACAATTAAGAAAATAGATAATAAGATAAAATAGATCTTTTCTTTCTTTTTTCATGTTCATGTTATTTATTTGGATAAAAGTAATGATAAACTGAAAAATATATACAGTGAGGTAAATAAAAAAACATTTTTTAATGAAAAATCAAATCAAATTTTTTTTAGCGTCTTTTAGAACCCTTAAACACGAATTCTTATTTAAATCAAGAATGCTTTTATGTAATAAATTCACATTTCCAAACAATATTATTCAAATCCAACATAACGATTGTTAGAAAGTTGAATTTCCGCTCTTCCAGCTCGTTTCAATATATTTTATGGCTTTTTATGGGAGAAAACTAAGTCTATAATGAAGAAAAAACTTTCAAACGTTTCATTTTATATCTACCGTTTGTTTTGTTCAGGGGAATTTCATTGAGAAGTGACAAATCGCAATTTTGATTCTTACAGGAGCTTTAGTAGAAGTTACTAAAAGAAAAGAGAGAGGTTTCAAAACTCTGAAGGTAACAAGTTGACGGATTGAGATGGTTCAAATTTGGTTTTAATGATTTTGAAGGGAACATTAAAACCCATGAACGTTCCTACGAATTATAAATTATGACTTGTATTTTAAAGCCTAAAAATAAACCGTTTTTTAGAGCACTTCAAGGCTGTATACCTTACCTACCCTCCTTTAAGGAAGTGGAAGCTGGGTGCCATTCGATAAGCACCTAAGTAGAGTTTCTGCAATGGAATTGGGATACCTCCGGAGAGTTGCAGGCCGAACTAGGAGGGTTCCCAAGGATTTTCGTGCAATTGCATCTTTTGTTCAAAAGCTTCAAATTAGGCCAAACCTCAAAAAAATTCTAATCACGGAAACGACTTTCAAATAACACTAATTTTATACTGCACAAAAATTCACTTTTTGAGGGTTTTCCACAATTTTGAGTTTTTTTTAATTAAAAATTATATTTTTGTTACATAAAATTTAATGCTTGAAATAAATTTCTTATTTTATATTATATAATTGTTTATATATTAAAGCAAGATTTTCTTCTTCTTCTTCTTCGGCGTTATTCTCTTACTTGGCCGGTGAGGGATTAAAGTGAGGAATTCCATGGTTCTCCTGAGATCCTTGAGGCTTCCATAGAGTTGTTCTGGACCTCAGTTGGAGAGAGCCTTATAAGTCTTTACTTAGTAACCAGGTTGCACATTTGGAATATGTGCTCGGTGTTTTGTAGACCTTATATCAACTCGCAGAGTTGACTGGAGCCGTTTGGAGCTTTCCTTCGGTGGTGCTCCGTCTGTAAGCGAAAAATGATGTCCTCTTCCCGTCGAGTGAACTGATGGATGGCATCCCCATAGTGGTGATGTGCATGGTTTCTAAGCCATCGTTGTCAAATAGTTGCTTTATCGAACATCTTTACTTCATACCTTAGGCTAGGGTCGAACTGCGGACCCAAGGCCCACTCCTTGGCCAGCTGGTCTGCCCTCTTGTTTTCAGTAAGGCTACGGTGTCCAGAGATCTAGTGCAGGATAATTTTCTTGTGCACGATCATCAGGCTTTCAAGTTCCTTGGCCAGATTTTTCTTCACTTCGACTTGATCCGCATCAGTAAGCAACACAATTTTTGAGCTTTCTAACAAATATTTATTCATTTTATTATTTTGTCCTTATTTAATTAATTGTTTAAAATTTTAAAAATTAAACCAAATCAATGCATTGATGTACATAAGAAGAGTCGAATTCATCTTAGAAAGAAGAAAAAAGTAAACACAAGAGCCAAATATTCTTGGATTAATATTAACCATTGGCTTCGGGTAAATATGAAAAATAATCATTGCTCAATAATTTTTAATCATGTCTTGGCTTATTCAGTTTTTTTTACGTCTTATGTAAACCTTATTGTTCAAATACCTATGATTTTATAATCACATATTCATAATAATAACATATAAAAACTAATATACGTCCAGCATTCTTATGAAATAGCTCATCTGATGAGAAGTAAGGAATGTTAATTGTTCTTAATAATTAAGAAAATGAATTATTCATGAGTTCGAAATTCTTCGATAATATTCTTCTTCCTTGGGAAAACGTGAGTAATACTGCATACCAACGCGTATGCGTCAACATCGAATTTTTCCCTTAAATGGTGTTGATAGATATTTCAATACAGGAAAATATGATATGTGGATTTTTTTTTAAACCACACACTCAAGTTCTTAATTTATCTTATTTAATTTAAAGGGAAAACTAAACTAGAAACGACAAAGCATATCTCCTGAACAATCAAAAATCGTTTCTTCAAACACTCTTGTGGAACCGTGAAACACAGAAATTATCTAGTGTACACTTAATCAGGATTCTTGGTGTATTACCTCATCACGCCAAGTTATACTTAAAAATATTTAGTGTTAAATTAAAATAAATTATAAGCAGTAAATAACTAAGGTAAAGTGAATTCTACCAGTAAATTAAAAGGAAGGTTAGAGAATTAAGGAGGTACATGAGATAGGAGATACATATTACACATATGAGTGAAAATATATTAAGTATATAACTGCTTATATATAATATATAACTGCTATTATAATGTATGTTGAAAATATATAACTGCAATTATTTGTCAAACATTTTTACTTTCTACTAATCAAATATGAAATATATAGTAAGGGGAAGTACTGATCGTACAATATTTGAATCCGAGTTTTCGACGAAAATTCAAGTTTTAAGGCCCTTAAGTCCAATTAACGTTTTGGAGTTTTATCTTCATTTTTTAAAAATATTATTTTACAGATTTTAAATGTTCATGTGAATTTTATATTTAATCTTTTCATTTTTTTATTTAAGTTTTTATTAGTATAAAATCAAAACAAATATTCCAAAGTAATTACATCAGAAAGTTAACATTAGACATAAACTCATGTTTAACAAAGTCCAAGATAGGACAGTGCAAAATAATGAATTAAGGTAATTTCCTTGACAAAATGTTTTTATTTAGTATGACGATCTAAATTGTTAAAATTATTTTACAAAAACTATATTAATAAAATATGCATGATAATTAGTTTTATATGCCATTATAACCTTCGATGGGTTGTAAAAATTATTATTATAGGTAAAGGCATGAGGCAGAGGCCCTGGAAAAAGGGCTGAAAGATTTTTTATATTTGATCCTGTGTATTCCTTTCTAATGGCCTTATTATAAAATGATTCAAAAAGGAAACCAAATATAAAAAATATCTAAATATTTAAATTCAATAATCAACATATAGATTTATATGCAATAAGATTTATATACAAATAAACAAAAATTTGAGGACTCTATTCCCATCTAATGCACCTTTTCCTCATAAATCCTTTCGATTTATTTTTTAAATGTAAAAATGAACTCAAATGATGGCTTATAAATTTTGGAGCTTTGTTAAAATGAAAAGGGGAAATATGTGTATTATTGCTGTCTTGAATATTTTTTTAATTTACAAAAATCCTTTAAAATTTCCAAAACATCTTGTTTTTTACATTCCAACATATCTTGTTTTTTAGTAGGTTTGGGTGGTTATTGTACTGATATATATATATATATTAATACAAAAAGTCTAGAAAATGGATTTGTATCAAAAATAAATTTCCTAACCCACTCAAATTTCATAAATGGTATGTCATTGAATATAAATCATCAAATTTGACTTAAAAACTTGTATTGGATAAATCCCTTCATGAAGCGTTGTGATTTGGATATGGCCTTTTCATCCAAGTATTATTTAATTATATATAGGTAAATTTAATTTATTCAGGTAATGATGGTCACATTTAAGGTGTACTTTGTCGGATCGAATGGTGATATGTACAAATATGTAACAATACCTAAATATACTGCTCCTTTTTCTAATTCATAACTCTTGAACATACTAAAAGACGAAAAGAAATATTAATCTGCTATAAAAAAAAAATACATTGTATAACAGTCCGATGGTTAATTTGATATTTGATCCGATTAAATGTCAATTTACTTTCAGTCATTTTTTTGTATTGTAATATCAATATATGCCAACTGTGTTTTATTAATATATTTCTTAAGCTAATTCGACAGAACAACCCAACGTTTCATTTTCACAACTGAGCAGCGGTAATTTGGACTATTAAATTATATTTATTCAACATATTAGATAAGTATAGATTTGTGTTTTTTTTTTTTTTTACTTTGGTGAAATGATTGGCCAGAATATTTAATATGGGGACTAGACTATATTTAGACAAGCTTTAGATTAAAGATAGGGATTAGGGTTCATTATCAAAACGTTTTCTCTTTGCAGTTGTCTGCCTAAGATTCGATCTTCTTCCAATGCATAATTTAAACACTCGGATTTACATTCCTTGTCAGAAATGTTGAGTAGCCAGTCGTAAGAAAAGCCGTTACTAAGATAAGAACGATATTTTTGATGCAATATTGATATCACATCGTTGCTATCTTGATATTTGTACTGTATATCAAGAAGATTTCAATAAAGTCTTATTCTGCAATTACTGAAGTAGGTGTTTGACTGTTTATATTTTTATGAAATTACAAACGAAAGTTCGATATAAAAGTGAAAATATTAGGACCTCAATGTTCCATATGCAACTGATCTAGCCCAAACGAGATATCATTCCTTCCATTATGAACTCCCTAACCATCTAAACCCACTAGTTTCTAACGTTGCTTCCTCTTCCATTCCAGATAATCCTCCGAAGCACATGAAAAGACGAGACCTGCTACCGAAACAACGTCATTAGAGTGCTACCAATGGGTATTTTTCTACACGTCTGTATCACTCTATTGTAAACCTACATCAAATTTACTGGATGCAGAATTAGGTGGAGTTTTAAATTTCAATAAAGATATAAAAAATAAAAATTTTTTTTGTTCTACTTTATCTCTAGTTGAAATTATAGTTAATTGCCTTTAAGTTTTTGGCCGAATAACATCAACATTAAGTATGTTGATCTTTTCAAAACTACGTTCTAATAAAAATCAAGCTTTAATCAATCAATACACTTTGATCGAAATATAAGTTTAGATGTGTATGTTTAATGTTGTCTTGAGAGCTACTGTCATTATTTCATTTATTATTTTTTTAAATATATTTCCAAAAAAATATATGAGGATCTCTTGAAACAGATGCTTTGGTTGAGAGTTGCAACTGTGTAGTAAGAACGATAGTTTCTTAGTTGGTTAAAGTCTGCGAAAGACTAAAACTGAAATTGACCAGAGTGCAGCTTCTACATTCCTGATTTATTAGAAAAAAGGTTTCTTTCTCAGAAAAATAAGCATTTTGAAGCCCTTTTATCTGTAAATGCGTTTACTAACATATAGATATCAAGGAAGGTAAACGATACAATATTTCTAACAACCAATCCTCAGAAAATATGTGCTGCTGGACCCTCTCCAAGGTTCTTACGGATCTACTGTGGTCCACGGACCACCGGATAGCAACCATTGAGTCAGAAAAAAAACACTAAGCAGTTAAAATCACATAGATAAGGTTAGGAGTCTGCCGATCTCATTACTAAAAGTAGTCCCAAAAATCCCCTCTGAACGGTGTAGCACATTCGAGACGTGAAGATAAAAGCCCCCAAAATATCAGCAATTCAGGTAGCTATTTATATGAACCGATTATTTTTGAATCAGTAGTTTTTAAACTTATAGATTTGAAAAACATTGTAAGATTTCCCAAAAATCAATTATAAATAAACAGCATCAATCCTATTTTAAAAGAGAAATCGAAGACAAATTATAGTAATTAAAACATTTTATTGTTTAAGTTATTAAACATTAATTAAAGTAATTATATAATATTGTAATTATATAAAAAATAAATGATAAAATTCAAAGTCTATGTAATTTTTCAAGGGTTATATTTTCATCACAATTAAAATTTTTTTTCCAATAATTGAATACTCCTTGGATCAACATCCACTTGGATTTACAAGTGGTTACTTCGAGAATCAGGAGTTAGTCGCTATAAAATTTTTATAGTTTGCATTAAGCAGATTCAGTAAACTTTGAGAGTTTAAACGTACACCATCTTTAATAGGACGTTAAATATCGTAAAAATCATTTTTTTAAAATATACTCTAAATGGATTTATTAATTTTTTTACCACCACCTTATTGTATGGGAGGGAAGGAGGTAGGTCAGAACTGTAATATACGGAGTGTAAGGACATCATCATGCATCATTCTATCTACACTAAGGCACACTGATACTTTTTTATGTCGCTCGTTAATTGGTCATTCTTTCTGAAAAAAATTCTTTTACATAAGACGCTGAAGGCTTGCACACCTATCTTACGCAACTGTCATACGTCAACGGTGATAAATTGATCAGAAATTACGTTGATAAGATCATTGCGATAAGATGTAGAAAATAATTAAAAAGTCCAAAGTATAAAAATAACTTTCAATAGCCAACTGTTAAAGAGTGGTTAAATTCAATGGAATATTCCACACGTCCCCACCTACTAACGTAGTTTATAACCTAAACTAACATTTATTTCATGTTCTAACGAAACACTAATAGACCCATTCATTTATTGAATCCCACCTCTTGATGATTTGGGACATAAGAAAAGAGCTTTCTTGTAGAAAAATAAGTATTATTATTAGTAGCATATATTTTTATCTACTTCCTGTAAAACTATAAACATTTTTTTGTTTTATAACCAAAAAATCCTTTTCTTAAGAATAGTCATAAACAGGACCAGATTTTCGTGCAATTGCATATTTTTTCCCTTGCTTCAAATTTTACTAAACCTTGACAAGAATTTGAATATTGGAAAAGAGTCAAACAACAACATTAGATAGCACGTTTTAGTACAATTATTGTACGTTTTGATTTTTTTTTTCTGCACAAAACTTCCCATTTTACTCCTTTTTTGGCTAAATTTTGGTTTTCATTGTATAATATTTAATGCGTGAACTAAATTTCTCATAATACATGCATATAGGTGTATGTACGCCAAAATTTATTCATTTTTTTTTTTTTTTTTTTACTAAGTTAATTTGTAGTTTGAAATTGACATATTTGAGGTTAAGCAATGCATGGATTAGAAAAGGAGTATGAATTGATAAATTCAATCTTAAAAAAAGAACAAGGAAGCAGAATTGACGAATTTTCTTGGTTTCGTCTATATGTCTAGAATTTCTTGTCTCCAGCCATTTATTCATTCACCTTACTTTGTTATGAATAGTGAAAATTGCAATTTTTGTATAATGTTGTTATTTTTAAAAAATAAAAATTAAACAAAAAATCTATAATTTTGATCAAACTTTTTAAAGCTTTTCTATATTGACTTATTACTTGATAGTTTTTTGGCTAATAGCATATTTGTATGTAAATGCGCAATTGAAAAGCAAAGTGGACGAACTTGCTATGTGATTAGTTTTTTATGTGTGTGAAGGTATTTTGCGAGTTTAATTTTGATTCAAACAAATTTAAGTAAGCTTTCCATGTATTAAGATTAAAATTAAACCAATAATATTAAACAATATTTGATATCTTATTATTGCATAATTTGGGTGTTATATACACATTTTGGTTTTTCACTACACGAATTTGGGTTTTAATACCCGATTTTGCATATGTATGGTTTTTTACTGCACAAAAATCCAGTCTCTAGCTTTAATTTCTTAGGTAAAAATTACTAGTTTATTTTACACCCGAATAATGAGGATTTTCATAACATTCCCAAAATATTTTATCAACTACTAACCTCCCAACTTTTGTCCCTTCTCCTCGAACAGTCCTTTCAGCTCATCGATGGCCTCTTCTTTGCTGGATGTCCAAGATTTCCGACTCATGGTGTACTTTACCTCCTGTACCGTTGAGTGGTTGGGAGATTTTGTCGGTTTCTCCACAGGAGCAATACGTTATCGTAAGTTCTATATCCCACTTAATCAGGATTAAATATAACAGGGATAAAAGCAGGGATAAAGTTGATATGAGTTGTCACCGGCATCCATCAGGATAGTGTTGGATTCGTGAACAATCTACTAAAGATTGACCTCAAGTTTTTGTTAAAGAAAGTTAGTTCTTGCCCTTAATAAGAATGTTTCTTATAAACATTTCAAAGATTGGAGAAATGTACTTGTCCAATCTTTAGACATTCATCACATTGATTTTTTTTTAATATTAATTTTATAAGCTCATTTTAACATCATTTAACATACATTGTCACAATAGGTATACTATTAGATGTACGAAATTTTCTCTAAGAAATTAGTATACTATAGTGGGAAAGTAAAATAACATTAATCTTTTTGATGTTTATTTTCTCTAATTTACGGATGTTTCTTTTTATTTTCCTTTTCTTCAATCAATTCCTTTGTTTTCGATCTTTTCATTTAAACCTTTTGCTTTA
>NW_027110600.1:554576-580785 GCF_000696795.3 Halyomorpha halys
AATATATTAATAATAAAATCTGTTAAAGACATTAATTTTATAATGTATAATAAAAATATAAGAGGAAAAAAGTTAATCATATAAAGATAAATAGATTAGGTATATAATTAAATATACCATTAGTCTTTGTCCTAGTAAAAAAAATTATTAAAATTATATATCTAGTCCACCTTAAAGTGAGGTAAATAGATTACTGAAAAGAAACACATAAGAGGTATTATGAAATTGTTTTTATTAATAGATCGACAAGCAATCAACTCAAGTGGAATTTACAAAATAGTATGGACTCCTTTTTATGAAATATTAGGACCAAAACATGTTTTTAATGAAAAACTAATTATTTTTTTAATTATGGATTCGTACAAAGTACAAATTACAAAGTTTAAATTGAGGGTATCTAGAAGCATAAATATATTTCTTAAGTACTTCTAATCGGCACATCCATCTCGACTAGATATCATAAGACAGCGTTTTTATAATCAATTAATTTGAATACCTATAAAGAACAAAATGTATATATTATTACTATAATTTATATAATGCTTTAAACCAGCACTTAATACTATTGAAGAAAAAATATTAGTTTCACCTTATACACATTAAAATATTTCATATATTATAATGAACATTTTGTAATTAGTGCAAGAATTTGCAGACTAGAGAAGATCTAATATAATAAAATAAAACGTTATATAAATTAAATAACAACCCTGCTCTTGTGTTTTAAAAACAGGTAAGCGTATATACATCAAGTTGTTATTCCCGTATAGGAAGAATAATCTTAGCAATCTTTTTTCATATTCATGAATAATATCTTACCTGGCGGGTATGGTAATCATTTTATTTTTTGATTTACATGATTTATATTTTTAGCTATGTTTGATATGTTCTTATTCACTTATCTTGAGTTATGCTTGCCGAATATAATATTTTAGCCAACTGATTGAAACAATTCGTTCATACTCATATAAATAGAAATCCTGTTCTGTTCGAACAAATTTCCGGAGTGTGATATGTAATAGATCAATTGTTCCAGTAATAGATAAATTCTATCTACAATTTTCATGCTTTTTCACGACCGCTGCACATATTAAAATTAAATCTGTACAGTTACAACTCATGAATGGTCAATTTAAACCGATGTACTGTTACTAGATCAACGGTTGTGCAAGGAGGTGATATGATCAGGATCACGCTCGACCGCAAGAATTTTTCCCAATTAAGGTAAAGGGTACCCACTGGTATTGGGTGGACCATGGAGAGCTACCGAACCCACCTTCGCTGACGGCAACAGTGAAACGGAAAATAATTATCTGTTGCACCTGGATTCGAACCTGGTCCCTTGGAGCTACACATTACCCCTATGCACATACTATTTATGTTTATTTATTACTTAACTGGTTTTATTTTATTGCATGAGAATTATTACTATTGCATAACCTACCAAATTCTAATTTGGACCACATCCAGCTCCATTCAGCCACCTCCTTGTAGTTCCTCTGGGAATGTTTTATTTGGTGTTCATAATGAATAAAAAAATTAATAAAAAAAACAAAACATACATCACGTGACATTTACAGCAATTACAAATCGTTAGTGTTTGATAAACACGGGTATGAAGTAACTATTATTGTAAACGGTCATGTTCGATATTAATCTACTTTGTTTTCTTAGATATATGAAAATCTACCATGCTGATTTCATAAGCAAGCCATTAGAGCAGAAAGATTTTTCTCCGTCCGATACGGGTGAGAACTATTTCCAGATTACCTCAAGGTTCTATATTCCTTCTTCACTAACCGACATACACTCACTACAAACCCTGCAGTTTTTACATTTTCACAGTGACACACATTAATGGCATAGCAGTAATGTTAACAAAACATGAGAATCGAAAATATAATCACACAGTTACTACGACAGTATCTAATGAAATTACATGACTGTTTTAAACTCCAGAAAACCCAACTAAATCAGGATAAATCACATTTACTCATCGACTTACATTACTCATAACTTAGAGTCATGACCTAGAAATTGTGAAAAATCATTTAGTGCGTGTACAGAGGCGTTTAAATAAAGAACTAAGAAATTTGGACTAACAGTCTAGTACTTCATACGATTCAGTTACAGCAATTTCCAGGCGTCCTAAAACAAATAAATTCACTGAATTCGATTTAGTAGAAGGTGCTGCAAATGTTGTAAGGGAAACTGCCTGATTCATAAGTGTCCATATTCTAATATAAGTGACATTAGATGACAAGAGATACGGCGATGGAGAATAAAAATTAAAATAAGTGTTTTTTAATCGGATAAATTGTGATGATTTCTTTTATTTACTAATTTAATATTTCCAAATAAGATTTATATGATACAACTTATATAAATGTCATGTACCCCACGGTTTATTCCGAGTGTATGATTATATGTTGTTTCATACATATCATGAGTACACGACCAATTACATCTAATTAAAAGCATGATATTTGAAATTTATATGGATAAAGAAAAGGACCAATGCCTAAAAAAAATTAATTTCGCTATCACTATTATTGAAGCAAGAGGATATATTTCTATGAACTTTATATTTAATAAAATTGTCGTGATAATTCCAAAGTGCCATAGATGATAAATTAAAAAATTACTGTACTGCTACAACTCATGAAGGATCAAGGGGCAAGGAAATGATTTGGTCAGAACCACGATCGACCGCCTGATTTTTACCCAATTAAGGGTATCCAATTTATGAAGCTGGGTGGACCGCAGGAGGGCCCCAGAACCCACAGGTTGACTCACGGCTATATTGTAATAGAACACAATTTTCTGCCAAGCCGGATTCGAACCCAGGTTCTTGGATTTAGTAGCATCGTGCCTTACCACAGTGCTACCATTGTTTGCTATTATTGGTCCTCCTAAAATGGCTTTTGTTGTTTCTAGTAAATAATTTTATTTATTTTGAATGAACAGGTAGGACGTTCCAGGAGATGGGTTGTTTCCGTGTTATTTGAAAAACAATATATTTTTTTTTTATCAAAGAATATTGTAATCCATTTGAACAGATATTTTTTTACTATTTTTTAACCTAGCCTTAGAAGCACCACCTTCAAAAATTCCGACTACATTGTCATGAAAAGATTGGAGCATTATACTTACGGAAGCTAGGTACCTAAACGAATCAGACTGATAGTTTTTGAAATTAGCACATTCAAACAAACAAACTGTTTAGCTGTACTTAACAGGATAAATTAATTATAATGTAAATACTGAATTCATACGATAATTAATCTTGACGTAACATTTTTTAACTGTATATAAAATTTTATTGATGTTACAGGCTCCAAAAACATTCAAAAAGACTATGACATAATTTGTCCTCCTAAAACGGCAATTTTGAGACATTTTATCATTATTATTAAATCGGTTATTTGTAACACTAAATATCAGACCAAGATATGTTTAGGGATATTCAAGGCAATCATTAATACTAGCTTGAATATTTTAGATGAAAACAGATTTTGAAAGTAATATTTCGTTTTTTCTTTTAAAAAAGGGTGATAGTTATGAGGGATTTGAAATAAATTACGCTGCTTTATTACAGTACAGTCTGCGAGCCAGTCCAGTGTTACAGTTTTGTGTTATGTAACGTTCGAAGTTAGATAAAGGGAGCCTGTTGTGTTTGTCATTTTAGCTGAATGATATTATATCGGCATACCATATCTCAACAAGTCCTCAGAACTTTTTAAAATAATGTCCGTTTAGTTATTTTTATATTTCTTAGTATTTTCTGTTATTTTATTTTGCTAGTTTAGTATTAGTCTTCATAATATGGGAAATCGTTAAATTTGATTTAAGCATCGTTTTCTTGGTAGAGACTTAGCGTAAGCATAAGAGCGATTAAGTAAGTTTTTTCTATCACTTAACTAAACATAGAATATATAGTCCACTTAACTATATATGTAATATATAGTAAAGTAAATTATTGCGTGAGTCCAAATAATCATGTCTTGCAAAATGGTGTGTGTGAGCAACCACGCTAAAATACGAAAAGTCGTACAAAGCTCATATTACATATTTAAGGTGGATATATACCTGAGATGTAGAAGTAACTTTATCAGTGAGATTCACTGACTGCAAGTACCATTTTAATCACCCGATTTTTAACATTTTATCCAAATTTTAATTAAACTCGGTGTATCAATGTGCAATTAAATGCTCTTTAAGATATACATATATTTATGTACTGTATACTACATATAGATGTATATATACAGGTAGTTCTAATTTTCGTTGAAAAAATTTGATGGGCTTAAATTTTCAAAAAGTACCTTTATTTGATTTAGTCTGGTATTGTTGGTCAAGAAAGTGTATTTAATTAATCTTAGTTTATAATATATTTGACTTTTATAAACGTTTAGTTATTTTGTTAATATTTTTTATTATTTATTTATTGTAATTTACAACTGTATAAAATAATACAATAGGTAAATATCTAGTATGTTTCATATACACTTGAAAATCTTGGGAAAGAACCACCCATTGGTGGTACATTTTGTTAATTTAATGTCACTAGATAATATTCCTATAGTGTCTGATCCATGTTTTCAGTTTTTCGTTAAAAGAATTTGAATAAAGAAATTAAATATTTAAATATATAAGTCCTGATAGAGTTAGAAAAAATGTTCCTGTAGCAAGTCAAGCAAAAGTCTAATTAGTAAAAATAATATGCTAATTGGATTTTAGCTCACTTTTTGCTTTAGAATTAATGAATCCACGAATTTTCGTTGTTTAGTAGATTAGATTAATAAAAATATGTTTTAAGTTCTACAATTAAAAATTATTTATTCGAGAACTCTAGTAAAATTACTACAATTTTACATACAAAAACAGAATCGGTCACTATATTTTTGATAAATAAATACATTTTCTTTTGATAAATGAAATTCTTACAGTGAATTTTTTTACGATTTGTAATATTTTAAGTGCTAGGGAAATTATCGTTTGAATAATAAAAAGGGAATGAATGAAGGGATTTATAGTCATTAAAAAAAAATTCCGCTACTCCGATATGATTTGCTTTTAATCAGCATTATAAAAAGAAAAAAAAAACAGAAATAAATGAGTAAGGAGTACTAAGTCCCCCTCAGGTTTCTTTGACTTAATTTTCTTTACTTCAAAGGTTTTTTTATTCTATCATTACAGATATAATTGGACTTGTCTCAGAAATGATGTATAAAAAAATAATAATATGGAGTATATATAATATGGAAATAATTAATAACGGGTTTTTATTTTAATTGTCTTGGTAAATATAAAATTAAGTAACACATGTAAATAATGAATTAAAACATGAATAATTAATTTAAATAAAGAAGAAAAACCCATTATATCAGAGATGCTTAAACATCTCTCCGTTACTAATGTAACTATTACATATTTGTCTTATAAACTTATAACCGTACAACATATAAGTAAGGATGACAAAATAGATTAAAACATATGATAAATTCTTGTGAAGGCACGACGCAAAATTTGAAAGACCATTTTAAATTAAAAGGTTTCGAGGCAATCTTTTTTCAGACCCTCGGATGTTTATAAGGAACAGTTTGTGCTTAATCACCGCAGTCAGGGATTAACCAAAATATGCAGCGATTAATGTTTATAAAGATTTGTTCTCGGATTTTATGGAGTGGACTGTATTTAATGGATTTAAAAATGACTGAAACATAGTTAAATAGAGAGATAAGCCTGTATTCCTGATGATTTAAATGACACCATTAGTTGAGTCAAAGTGATTTAGTTATGTTAGTATTAAATTTTGATTAATGAATGATATGACAATTTACTTGGTCATTGACCTAGTTTTGATTTATCTTGAAGACTTATTTTTCGATTATGTTCAGTTCCCTCATCTTGAATGGTTGATTGAGCAATACAATTTTGAGACTCTGTGCAGACTGTTCATTCTTCAAGGGTTTTACCTATTCTCACTTATTGGACACAGAGCCTAGTACTTCCTTTGTTTTCCATTAGATGGCAGCATCTTGGAGTTGAGTTTTGAATGTTTGAGGGGGCTTCCTCAAACAGTTGGGTTCAAAGTAGGGTTCATGTGGGCTAGGAATTAGAAGATGTATGTAATTTTAATAAAGTATACAAAAAATGGAATATTGTATAATATTTTTCGTGACATAAGAAGGAGTACTAAATATTTTTCGAAGGATTTTGGATTTTAAGGATAAGATGAGAGAGAAATTAGATAGTTTTAGAGGAGCTCAAGCCTGTGTCCAAAAAGGTCTGATATTAGTAACGTAAAAGAGATATTTGTTATAAGTTGGACGCTTAAAGCATTTGTTTAATAAGTGTATGTAATATCCGTATCTTGTCATTCCCGTCTTGTATGAGCATTTCAAGTAATTCTCTCAAGATGGAGTCAAGATTTTACAAAGGATTACGGGTTGTAAGGAGAATTAGATGATTTACTCATGCCACAGTTGAAGTTTTGTAGTAGTTTAATCAACGAACAGTTTACTGAAACACATTCTTAGACATGAGGAGTTTAAGTTAGTCGTTTTTTCCAGATTTACTCCGAGCTAACGGATCTGTTCGATAAAGATAAGTGGGATAATGTTAAAAGATAGCGTAGGGTGGGAAGTCATAGTTAATATTGTCCTATTAAAGGTTCAACCATTTTAAAATCCATTAATCACATAAATAATTAATAATTGTTTTATGATAATTTACATTAATGAATTATTTTCGTTAATTTATCTAACTTGTTTTTTTTTTTGTTGACCTTTTGTCCTTTTACCCTCAAAAAGGCCTGTTTCATTCAAAGGAAGAATGTCACACGACTGATTATCAGGTGAGTCCCTTGGATTAATTGGACAGTTTCAGCTTTATTATAACCTTCAAAACCACTTCAGACATATCTGCGTATATTTTTATCTAATATTTACTAAGCCTTAATGTTCAGAAGCTTGGTTATTAGACTTTTTTCCATATATTTGTTTAACAGAGGCTCTATGTTTATAATATATATATTTGAGCTCTGTCAATGGAATATTTCAGATGTAACTACTGAAACTAAGCGTAATAAAAATATGTTATGCTACAATAATATTTAAAAAATATATATATCAGGTATAGTACTTTCTTTCTTTTTTTACTTTTCTTTTTTTAAACTTATAGTTGTTCTAATAATTTAGGAAACAATGATAAAGTGTACAAAGTTACCTATAATAACAATAATTAAAGGACAAAATAAAACGAATTAATTAAAAATCTTCTACTCTGCACTTATTAATTATTATTATTATTTTTAGTCTCTAAAATAATATTTCTCTGCTATTACTGCTACCTAATTAAGAATATATATAGTGCAATGTATAAATACAATATTACTAAATTTTTGGTTTCCCAGGTTGATAAGTATTATAAAATAATTCATGTGTACCTTTCGGTCCCCTTACTATTGGATCGTTTTTTATGAACTTATTAAACAGAGTGTAGCTAATATTAGTTCTTGTATTGGACGCAGAAGATATTCGAGAGAAAAAAAAATAGCGAAGAAATACCCAGTCAAAACAGTTGATAATGATAATATCATGAGTTAATCTGAACCGATTTAAAAGTTGAAGCGCTATTTTTTTAGTTAATTACTAGAGATTTAGTTCCTCATGGAGAGATTATTTGAATAAAAATAAAACATTGTTATTTAATCGCATTGATTGTACTTTAAATTAAAGAAAAATAGAGGGTTTAAAATATAGTAATGCTGTATTCAGTCAGGTTTTCAGCATTTGTTAAAATAACAGGTTTTGTTTATTCATTTTATTTATTTTTTTTTAGTTTTTTTTATACGAAGTATGAAGCACAAAAATATAAAGTCTACATTTCTGATGCTCTGATATGAAGTCTAATGTTGTAAGTATAATTAAAAATATTGACATAATACCATATAACCGGGAGGGTCTTATTGAATCGACAAGTATTTAAGAAAACAAGTGTTAAAATCGTCCAATGTCTTCAGTAATCTCCTAAAAGCTGCTATTTTGAGATAAAATTTTACTAAATATTTGTTTACTTATCTATGTGAATTT
Organism: Halyomorpha halys; assembly: GCF_000696795.3. Lineage (NCBI taxonomy): Eukaryota > Metazoa > Arthropoda > Insecta > Hemiptera > Pentatomidae > Halyomorpha > Halyomorpha halys. The sequence goes on from NW_027110600.1 coordinate 562,673, forward strand.
GTCAATGAGTTAGCTACCATGCTGTCATTGGTAAGCTTAATCGGGTGATGCAGTTTAGTATTCCAGCTTGCTGTATGTAGAATATCTTTAAACTAAATTAAATTACATCACCATCGTCTTCCGAGATGAATTATAAAGGAATGTGTCACGCTAAGTGGGGTATAATGCGCTGGGGAGCTGTGCCCGCAATAATTGTATTTTCGACAAGAAGGTGCGACGTTCGATAAAGTTTTAATTGACAGCTCTTGTACACCGGCTTATTCCCAGTGATCAATTGAATCAAAATATAGAAATCATATGCGGCTGGGATGAGAAGCTCAAGAGGAAATTGACACCCATGAAAGATCATAATATTTATTAATAAATACTATAACAGGAAAACAAAAAGTTAACTGTTACCCGAGTATATTTACTTAATATGGTTTTTTTTATTTTTTTTTTATCACCATTAATAACAAAATCACATTTATTTCTATTGTATATCTTTTTATATAACATAATATTTACGGCATATACGTCTTTTGTGTATCAAAAAAAATTTTTTTACAAGAAAAATATATAAATTACAAATACAATACCCTGCTTTGAAAAAGAAAAGAAGAAATTGATGTAACTCGAGTTTTGGTATGCTGAATAAAGGATATATTTCTTGAATGTAGAGACATCTCCATGCTCCATCAATTTGAACAAATATTTGACGAAGAATTCTCTCTTCATAAACCATACAGATCCCTATACGTTGCTTAGCCGGCTGTCAATTTTTCTAAAGCATACAGAATGGCTGGATTATAGAGGCTTATTAGCAGCTTAATAAGCCTCTATAATCCAGCTTTAGAGTTAACTAAGAGAAGAGGCGTTGAAATCAGTTCTTCGTGTAGCATCAATTGAATCGGGATTTTTCTATTGACTGTCATTTCTAAATACAAATAGGGTCTATCCAGTCCCCGGTATCCTTAATTGGAAAATCTGGTAGAAATAATATTACTGAATATTTTTGTGATAAGTAAAATATAAGATAGTAAAATATGAAAATTGCGAAGAATTTACTATATTATAATGACAGATACAGGTTTATTTTTACAGAGTTAAATTGATTTGGTCGTAATAGCCTGCAAAGTTTGATAATTTGATTTAATAAAGAAGTCTGACAATTTGGACATCTTTTGTTATGATTAATTACACTCATTATGCTAAAATTAATAATACTGAATAATTACAGCCATTAGACAGCTTGGAACTTTTTAAATAAAAATATAACTTATTCATACTCATAAACGATAATATAATCATAATAGGCTGCAAAGTTTTATAAATAAATGTGAGGCTGTGAAACTAAAATTAAGACTGTCCTAGATGATGGTCATGTAAAATGATTTAATAAAGAAAAGACTATTTGGATTTACTTTATTATAAATAAAACTGCCGTTCTCGAAAAAGATAATAAAAATATATTTATAGAGTATAACATTGTTTTTATATGTGTGATTATGAGTGTGCTAATGTGTGCATTATACTTTTAATAAATAATGTGATTTACAAATTGTGTTTTACTTATTTTTTTATATCTGAAGTATCTTGAGTGTGCTAATATGTGCATTATACCTTTAATAAATAATGTGATTTACAAATTGTGTTTTACTTATTTTTTTATATCTGAAGTATCTTGAGCTCTATTTATATACTGAGTTATATTTAAATACTTAAAAAAAAAAAATTATCTACTTAAATAATAACGGAAAGAGTTAAGGCACAAGGCGACCGGTTTTTGCACCAGTTACTGACGATCCAAATACAGGCCACAAAGACGTAAACAAACGAAAAAGTTTAAGCAAAAAAAATCGTTACAAAATTATTATAAACTCCATTTGTATATACTGATAATTTTGTTTAAAATAATGTTAATCGGAGAAAAAACGGTTTTTGTATTTTTTATGAAAGCTGTTTAGGGTCTGGGTTTAGGTCTGTTTTTAAAAAAACGACCTAGATGATTAACATGGACATAAAATAAAAGTACAAAAAACCAGATTTAGAGCTCAGAGTTCGTACAGATTGTGTTCATTTCGAAGAACTATCAACATCATTTGAACTGAATCGCAAATATCATACAAAAAAAAATCAAATCAAATAGATTAAATATCAAATAACAATGTATAATGTAGTCAGGCAGAAATGAGGTAAAATTGTTTCTGATAGAGCTTTCAAAAATTTTATCATTAGATCAGACTTGTTGAACAGACTCTAACAGCCATATACAGTTTTTAATATGTTCTAATAACAGATCATGCCAGACTTTTTTTATTGTATTTATAAAATAATTTGCTTTAGTAATAAAATAAATCATTTATACAGGTACCTTTATTACACTTTTAAAATTATTAGCAATGAAATGTATGTCATCTTTGTAGACAGTTTTCTCTGTAGCTTACCCATTGAAAAAATAAATGCTAGGTTTACAAACATTGTTTTTATTCTTCCAAAAGATAGTTATAAAAACCATTTAAAATCCATGGCTTTTGTTTTTATGTATTAGTAGTAGAGACAGTAAGTTTAACGAACTCTGGGCCATCATCAATGAATGAAAAAATTTATAATTTTTTAACGTGCAATATTTTGGAAAGGTATTAATTAAAAAATCTCACGCTATCTTATAACTAAAGTTTTTCACAATAATGTGTTTCATCGAACAAGATGTTTACGATGTTTTAAAATCTTTAGACACCTTAGACGTTTAATTTTTAAACTATTTTGATACAAAATACTAATATTATTAGATAAGATAATGACATTTCATATCGATGCTAAAGTTTTTTATGTTAAATGTAGGTAACATTCATAACTCTACAAGAGGGATGGAAGCTAAATCATGAGATGATATAAATTATGGCATGAAAAAAGTAGAGAGATAAGAACCATATGAATTAAAAGTTTGTCAAAACATAATAAATCTTATGTCTTATGTCAAATTTTGGTCTAAGTAAAAACAAAAAACTTGTATGCTAGATTGTTTTTTACAGTTAAGTACTTTTGAATTTTATGAATAAGCCAAATTTCTATTTTTTCTCCAATTAAAATGGTTCAAGAATAGAAAATAAAATATTTACTACTAATTTTCAAAACGTTTTTAAATAATATAAAATTATTGTTCAAATAAATAAACTCTATCCAATTTTAATCTCAGAACAACTTATATTTCTTTATAAATCTCATGTTTCTAACTCGAAAGAGATTTTAAGTAAAATTAATTTATGAAAAAATATGGGATAAAATTAATGTTGATAATTATAATTAACCCTGATATGAATTGTAATAATACAAGAAATAGGAAATTTAACCAAAATATAGTTGAAATAAATAAATTAAATGCCTGACCTGAGTGTGTGGAAGGTTACAAATATTGTAGTGATAAATCATAATAGTGAAATTAACTGTGATTAAAAGTTTTAATTTTTAATTTACTATGAAGAATTCACAAAATAAGTATTGCTTATTAATAAAATTATATGATTCCCTAATGTTTTAACGTCTCCTATGGTAATCGTGGATTGAAATTAATGACCTGGGCAGAATAGCCTGCATTGATTGCAAAAATTGATGTGTTTTTTAAATTTTATCAAGGTATGATGATTTATTAATAATATTGTTATTTGTTTAAAATTGTTAAAAATCATATGTATAATAAAATCTGTTTGTGATAGATTGTCCTTGAGGATGGCTGAATTGGCCGAAACGAAGGACTAATAAAGAAATAGAAATTGTTTTGAGACTAAAATTGGATAGATTTTATTTATTTGAACAGTAAATACCAGTCTCAAGAAAGTGTAAAAATTATATATGATATAAAATTATTTAAAATAAAGAAAAAAGTAAAAAAAAAACATAATTTGAACTATATAAAAGAATCCATAATCGTACAAGTTGTAATGAACCTCTTGGTGGATAAGAGGTTATGCTTGGAGAAGCCACAAGGCCATCACACTTCCGAACAACTAACTGTGAATTACCTCCTACGGTCTAAACTTGTTGACTAATATCTTCCACTATCAGTCTTCCTTTCTCAACTAGTTCGCGAAACAGTCCCTCTTCTTACACGGTTTCACGTGAAAGTGGTGTAATCATTAAACGTGATATCAAGATGTAAACACAATAATCAATAAAAGTTGTCGACAATTAAGAAAATAGATAATAAGATAAAATAGATCTTTTCTTTCTTTTTTCATGTTCATGTTATTTATTTGGATAAAAGTAATGATAAACTGAAAAATATATACAGTGAGGTAAATAAAAAAACATTTTTTAATGAAAAATCAAATCAAATTTTTTTTAGCGTCTTTTAGAACCCTTAAACACGAATTCTTATTTAAATCAAGAATGCTTTTATGTAATAAATTCACATTTCCAAACAATATTATTCAAATCCAACATAACGATTGTTAGAAAGTTGAATTTCCGCTCTTCCAGCTCGTTTCAATATATTTTATGGCTTTTTATGGGAGAAAACTAAGTCTATAATGAAGAAAAAACTTTCAAACGTTTCATTTTATATCTACCGTTTGTTTTGTTCAGGGGAATTTCATTGAGAAGTGACAAATCGCAATTTTGATTCTTACAGGAGCTTTAGTAGAAGTTACTAAAAGAAAAGAGAGAGGTTTCAAAACTCTGAAGGTAACAAGTTGACGGATTGAGATGGTTCAAATTTGGTTTTAATGATTTTGAAGGGAACATTAAAACCCATGAACGTTCCTACGAATTATAAATTATGACTTGTATTTTAAAGCCTAAAAATAAACCGTTTTTTAGAGCACTTCAAGGCTGTATACCTTACCTACCCTCCTTTAAGGAAGTGGAAGCTGGGTGCCATTCGATAAGCACCTAAGTAGAGTTTCTGCAATGGAATTGGGATACCTCCGGAGAGTTGCAGGCCGAACTAGGAGGGTTCCCAAGGATTTTCGTGCAATTGCATCTTTTGTTCAAAAGCTTCAAATTAGGCCAAACCTCAAAAAAATTCTAATCACGGAAACGACTTTCAAATAACACTAATTTTATACTGCACAAAAATTCACTTTTTGAGGGTTTTCCACAATTTTGAGTTTTTTTTAATTAAAAATTATATTTTTGTTACATAAAATTTAATGCTTGAAATAAATTTCTTATTTTATATTATATAATTGTTTATATATTAAAGCAAGATTTTCTTCTTCTTCTTCTTCGGCGTTATTCTCTTACTTGGCCGGTGAGGGATTAAAGTGAGGAATTCCATGGTTCTCCTGAGATCCTTGAGGCTTCCATAGAGTTGTTCTGGACCTCAGTTGGAGAGAGCCTTATAAGTCTTTACTTAGTAACCAGGTTGCACATTTGGAATATGTGCTCGGTGTTTTGTAGACCTTATATCAACTCGCAGAGTTGACTGGAGCCGTTTGGAGCTTTCCTTCGGTGGTGCTCCGTCTGTAAGCGAAAAATGATGTCCTCTTCCCGTCGAGTGAACTGATGGATGGCATCCCCATAGTGGTGATGTGCATGGTTTCTAAGCCATCGTTGTCAAATAGTTGCTTTATCGAACATCTTTACTTCATACCTTAGGCTAGGGTCGAACTGCGGACCCAAGGCCCACTCCTTGGCCAGCTGGTCTGCCCTCTTGTTTTCAGTAAGGCTACGGTGTCCAGAGATCTAGTGCAGGATAATTTTCTTGTGCACGATCATCAGGCTTTCAAGTTCCTTGGCCAGATTTTTCTTCACTTCGACTTGATCCGCATCAGTAAGCAACACAATTTTTGAGCTTTCTAACAAATATTTATTCATTTTATTATTTTGTCCTTATTTAATTAATTGTTTAAAATTTTAAAAATTAAACCAAATCAATGCATTGATGTACATAAGAAGAGTCGAATTCATCTTAGAAAGAAGAAAAAAGTAAACACAAGAGCCAAATATTCTTGGATTAATATTAACCATTGGCTTCGGGTAAATATGAAAAATAATCATTGCTCAATAATTTTTAATCATGTCTTGGCTTATTCAGTTTTTTTTACGTCTTATGTAAACCTTATTGTTCAAATACCTATGATTTTATAATCACATATTCATAATAATAACATATAAAAACTAATATACGTCCAGCATTCTTATGAAATAGCTCATCTGATGAGAAGTAAGGAATGTTAATTGTTCTTAATAATTAAGAAAATGAATTATTCATGAGTTCGAAATTCTTCGATAATATTCTTCTTCCTTGGGAAAACGTGAGTAATACTGCATACCAACGCGTATGCGTCAACATCGAATTTTTCCCTTAAATGGTGTTGATAGATATTTCAATACAGGAAAATATGATATGTGGATTTTTTTTTAAACCACACACTCAAGTTCTTAATTTATCTTATTTAATTTAAAGGGAAAACTAAACTAGAAACGACAAAGCATATCTCCTGAACAATCAAAAATCGTTTCTTCAAACACTCTTGTGGAACCGTGAAACACAGAAATTATCTAGTGTACACTTAATCAGGATTCTTGGTGTATTACCTCATCACGCCAAGTTATACTTAAAAATATTTAGTGTTAAATTAAAATAAATTATAAGCAGTAAATAACTAAGGTAAAGTGAATTCTACCAGTAAATTAAAAGGAAGGTTAGAGAATTAAGGAGGTACATGAGATAGGAGATACATATTACACATATGAGTGAAAATATATTAAGTATATAACTGCTTATATATAATATATAACTGCTATTATAATGTATGTTGAAAATATATAACTGCAATTATTTGTCAAACATTTTTACTTTCTACTAATCAAATATGAAATATATAGTAAGGGGAAGTACTGATCGTACAATATTTGAATCCGAGTTTTCGACGAAAATTCAAGTTTTAAGGCCCTTAAGTCCAATTAACGTTTTGGAGTTTTATCTTCATTTTTTAAAAATATTATTTTACAGATTTTAAATGTTCATGTGAATTTTATATTTAATCTTTTCATTTTTTTATTTAAGTTTTTATTAGTATAAAATCAAAACAAATATTCCAAAGTAATTACATCAGAAAGTTAACATTAGACATAAACTCATGTTTAACAAAGTCCAAGATAGGACAGTGCAAAATAATGAATTAAGGTAATTTCCTTGACAAAATGTTTTTATTTAGTATGACGATCTAAATTGTTAAAATTATTTTACAAAAACTATATTAATAAAATATGCATGATAATTAGTTTTATATGCCATTATAACCTTCGATGGGTTGTAAAAATTATTATTATAGGTAAAGGCATGAGGCAGAGGCCCTGGAAAAAGGGCTGAAAGATTTTTTATATTTGATCCTGTGTATTCCTTTCTAATGGCCTTATTATAAAATGATTCAAAAAGGAAACCAAATATAAAAAATATCTAAATATTTAAATTCAATAATCAACATATAGATTTATATGCAATAAGATTTATATACAAATAAACAAAAATTTGAGGACTCTATTCCCATCTAATGCACCTTTTCCTCATAAATCCTTTCGATTTATTTTTTAAATGTAAAAATGAACTCAAATGATGGCTTATAAAATTAGGAGCTTTGTTAAAATGAAAAGGGGAAATATGTGTATTATTGCTGTCTTGAATATTTTTTTAATTTACAAAAATCCTTTAAAATTTCCAAAACAATATAATTCAAAGGTCATTTAGAAACAAAAAATAACTCTTAGCCACTATCTTCGATTCAGTTATGTTAGCCTCTTCATTTCTAATATCCAAAAAATAAAAAAAATTATAATTGTCATTTGTTGAAAATATTAAGAACATTCTTTCCAAAATGAGACTTGTAAGTTTTCCCCAATCCACTTGTCATTAGATAAATTTTCATTCCACTTTTCATTTTTTGAACTTTCCGCTTTATATTGTTATATACTGAAGCTGCTCTTCTGCTTGTCAACATAATTAAATAATTCGTTTGAAAATTACTACAAGGAAACCAAAAGTAACAGAACATTTTTTTTTCCCCCGAATAGGGACAATAACGCGATGCAGTAAAAACAGTTGTAGCTTTTCGATGGCTCAAGATATCCCAATGAAAATTTTATATGACATATTCAAACGATAAGAAAGTGAATAAGACTTTTTCACGAAATGATGCCTTTAGACTCATTGGCCAATTTTCCAACCAACTCATTTTTTGTTTGAATTTTTTTTTTAAATTTGGTTCACCTAATTAAAGAACTAAACAGACTTCATATTATATTTGGAAAGAATAATTTGTGTATATTTATTAAATGTATTATTTATATTATTACATAAAGAATAAGAAAATGTACCCTAGAAGGAGAAGGGAATTTTCCAAAACCAGACTGGAGATGGAGAAGATTGGTTTTCTATCCAGATTGGCCAAGAGAAAAAAGAATATTAAGAAACAATAAAATGTAATTCTACAGAGAAATAATTCTAGAAAAGGGAATCACGGAGGAAGCTAAGAGCCTTAGAAAGAAAAGGTCAGGTATAAGGAGGGTCTGGACTTGGAACTTAATTACCTTATAAATGTTTTATTTATAAGTTTATTGATAATTTACTTATAAAATGTTTAGGTTAATAATTCAGAAGATTTCAATTTTTTACAATAGTCATTTGTCACGGCAAGCCTTGGATAATAGTTTCCTTAATAAAAAAGCGATGAAAGGAAGGTTATTTAACAAATTTAGTATCCACCATGAAAATTGATCTAAGGTTTTATTCTTTTTTTTCTGATTATAATTTTAAAAATCGATAACATTTTAAAAGTAACCTATCCTGAAAATAATGTTGTGCTTTTTTAAGGATATTATTCCAGCGAGGAAGCTTTTGGTAATGAATTTATTCAGCGACCATTACTCATTGCTAAACCGTTGGAGGTGCTGAGGACGGTTCCCGGTTTGGAATACTAATCATCCTCAGTGGTCACCCAGTCAGGTAGTTGACATTGGCTGCAAGGTTTAGTGAACTTAGGTCAATTTGTACTAGTGCGTTGTCACTATAATCCAAAAATGATTTTAAAAAAAAATCATCCAATTTTATAAATCATCCAAGTTATTAATCAAAGTTTCAAAGAGTTATATATTCCAATTTCATTCCAGTATTTCCATTCTCATCATTTCTCCCGCATTCTTTCTTTAATTAAAAATTTCTTCCTTCACTTCTCGTAAATAACTTTATTTTTTTTTTATTTTATGTTATTTGTGATGTAATACAATTTTAGGCCTTAAAAATCAGTTTATTTACGTGTTGATAAAAAAATAAAAATGCACATCATTCTGATAGATGTTATTCAATTTTTCTAAACTTTTTTTTCAAATTTAGTAACTAGCCACATACATTCACTTTTTAAAAATTCTACTCTCTCTAAATGCTAATGTATTCAAGTTAATATATATGCAAGTGTGGTTTAAATAAAAACTGAAGTTTTCAGATGTTCCACTCTTAGATGAATGCTTCGCCATAATTTGGGTTTCCTTGGCCACCCAAGAAGACTAAAATGGCTGTCATGCTGGCGAAACCTCAAACAACAGTTTTTGTCAATAGAACGCGCAATATCAAAAAATTACTCGATTTGTTCTTAAAATCTGATTTATTATGCGAATATGTAAGAAAAAAATTCTATTCCGTGGTATTAACTGAAATCTCCAGAGTTAGATGAGCTGTAGACAGTTAGATAATCACATCAGCAAAACCATAAAAAATGGACTACATGCCTCTGTTTCGACTCAAAGAAAATCAAATTAAAATTATAGAGATTAAAAGGTGAACTGGAATACCCTTTATATCATTTTTATTATTAGTTTTTATTTTAGTAGTAGAATTTATATCAGTATTAATTAGAAAATTAAATAGATATGAGATAATTCTTAATGCAAGTTTGTTGGAAACTTTTTGTCAAATTTATTCAGGCTGCTTGCTAAAACCAATATTTGGAAAAAACTATTTCACCATGATATTGGCTGCATTTACTGTATGATTGCGTTTTTTGTGTCTTTAAAGTTGAAAACTCGGGTTTTAACTGTGATTACCAATTTATAAAACATAATTACCGTCCACTGGTAAGATTTATGAATTTTTATTCATTTGGAAGACAAAAATGGTAAAAATCAATAAAAAAAAGTAATAAATTACATAAAAATTAAATTTAAATTATTTATTTATTGTTAGTTAACTTTTCATTTTTACATTGTTAAAAATTAATCACATTGGATTCAGTAATTACAACAAACGTTCCGTAATTTAGAAATTATCACATTGGAAAAATGCATAAAATATGTAAAGAAAAGAACACAGAAATAAAATAATAAAAATTTAATCCTTATTTGGATTTACCCCAGTAATTGTTGAGAGAAAAGGATGGAACTCTGGTCGAAATGTTCTGGGGTACCCTCCTATCAAGTGCTCTTATAGGCTTTAAAGCCGCTAGGTGCTTGTAACACCTCTTTCGATTTCAGTTTACCTTGAACAGTGATTTCTCAACTTCTTTCAACTTTTTTGTTTAAAGTAGTACTTCAATTTAAAAGAACAATTTATGGTTATGAAGCAAGACGAATGATGAAAACATTATTGACTATGGATAATATATATGAGAAGATGGTTGGGGGAGCAGACTCAAAAGAACACAAATAAGTAAAACGTTATTTAATATGGTGCCAATTCAAGTAAAGTCAAATATGGTGCCGACAATATCCTGTACCACTCCTAAGGAAAAATGGAATGAATGTGAGTATGAAGAAATATTATATTTGGCTTTTATAAATGGCGTAAATACCCTTCTGATTATGTATTAGGCTGATGAAGAAAATGATGATGAAGTCATTAATGTCTCTTTTGAGAGGATCTTCTGTGTGGTCGAGGAATGGCATAGATACTGTCTGAGTTTAAAATAGTAAAATTCATCGGAAACGATAGTGGAAAAAATTTCCATACATTTATTAGGGCTAAAGAATACTGCCAAATATGTCAATAAGTGAAAACAATCCTATGCTAATCTATACTTAATATCCGGATTTGAATTTTTCGTATTTTGGCCTGGTTTTAAGATGATTGGTCCTGTGTGACGCACTTAGCACTACTATGATCTCAAGGGATGCATTACATGGACTCTGGCAGTGTAGCATCGAAGCCTTCTCATCATGTACTTCTCCCACTGAATTACTCACCATAAATTCTTGTTTCTATCACTTCACTCGAAAATCCATCTAAATAGAAGTAGTAAAACTAAATAGTTACTTTTTTAGTAATAATTTTCCCTTTACTCATTTCGCTAGAGTAAATATATACTAAAATACTAATATTACTAGAATTTTTCTTTTGTACCATAAAGCTATAAATAATATAATTTATTGAAAGTACAACGTTTGTTCATTATGTCAATTACTTACTTAATTATTCTGTTAGCGCCTCATGACTCATTCTGTTGCATTGATAACATTATCTATCCACTCCACTATCTATTATGACTAAAGTGAATTGGAAAACGTTATCATTGCTACTTTATTACAGTAAGATTTCAGTTTTTATCAAATACTTACCAATCCGAAATTTTTTTAGAATTTAAAAATTTATGGTTAAAAGGAACACAGGTCGTCAAACAAACATTTTTTTAATAATTGTTTCTGATTTTTATGTTGTTTTTTTTTTTTTTGTGAGCACCTCGGTTACTCGACTGAGCAATTTTTTATAGTCAAAAAGACTTCATAATTTACCAAATACTATGAATCCGACCCAACTAACTTAATTTGAATTTGAGGTATAAAACAATGTATTTATATTGTATAAATTGGTGTTGAGTAACGGTACATTACTACCGAATTTAGCGAATCTATGCATTATTTTTATCGTCGGAAATAGAGAGGACTCTTTTTCCTAATAAAATCGAAACATTTGACGGTCAAAGTATATACTAGGAATAAATGTTTCAAAATAAAAAAATGTGAACACAAATAACAACAACATCTATATAAATTAGTAAAAAAATATAATAAAGTAGTTTAAAAGAGTTCATGGAAGGATTCAGCACCATAAAAAATTCTATATTCATACGCTCAACAAAAATAAATATTTTACGGCTACAGGTAAAATTTAAAGATATTCTTAGCTTGGAGCATTTACTGCTCGTGTACAATTTGACCATCTTTAAAAAGAATTTTTTTCTTTCTTTCAAATTATAACAATAAAGTAAAAATTTGATGCATTTTAAGGCTATAAGAGTCACTTAAAACATATTTATACAATAAAAAATACACTGTTTTATAACTCAAATTCAAGTAATTTAAATATTAAAAAACTTTGAAGTTGATCGGTTGTTACCCAAGGTGCTATAAATATTTACTAAATTTTTGTGCTTAAAAAATGGGATAAAATATAATAAATTTGCGAAAAATATATTCTAAATTAAAGAAAACAGTGTTCATTTTCGGTTTCATCACTCCCAAAAAACTTTAAGATTGCCAAATTTTTTAAATCAAATTTCAAAAACTTCCATTTTGTAGACCTGTGTAATTTTAACTGAGAATACTTTCTTTTTTTTTTTTCGTTTTTTATTTAATAAACCAGCCAAGAGTAGTATTGGGTAAGGTTAAAGTTGCAAGAATAAGAAAATACGTTGCCCTTTGGGACTGTAAATGCGCGGAAGCCATAAATTCACTTCCGCGTCCCAAAAAGTACTTGGAGTAAGGAAATGGAACCTTCTCATGCCTATTCTTACCATAGTGAGTGAAGCAGTACGGGTATATAATAAGATAAAGTGCGCGATATATATGTAGAGGAATAGGGACGAGCAACGAGGAAGGACGGTTGACAATGCTGGACGGATGAGCTGGACTACATCCGGCTGCTAGGAAGTAGCCCAGAGGTCAGGCTGTGGTCTGACTTACTAAGTACCTTCCTATTTGCGGCCCTGTACAGTGGGCCATACCACAGATATAGCCGAACGAAATTATTTTATTGCCCTTTTAAATGTTTTTGAGGTTGCTAATTTAGAAAAAAAAAGTTTTAATAAACTAAAATTAGTAGTTCTTGAGACACCACATTATTTTGGCAAGTATGGACCTAAAAAGTGGAAATTTACTACCCAGAATAAGGAAGCAAAACTAGTTGATGAAATTTGATAAAATTTATACCAGGTATTATTAATAGGTAAATTTATACTAATCCCCAAATTCTCTACAACATTGGACCATTCTCAGATGAGGCGTCTTTAACATTTTAGTGTTTCAAGGAATAGATTTGCGAATATTTAAGTGTATGCAATGCATATAATTAGCTAAAACAAAATTCTATATTATTGATTATGCCTCAATCTTGATTTGACTGCTATTGACGGAACCAACTTTGTTCCATGATATACATTACTTATAAACTGAGTGAAAATCAAAGATTTTGTAGACAAATTATTATTATTTTTTTAGTTTTAAGTTAATTATGGCTGCTATTCAAGAAAAGCAACGATATGGTTATATTTTGTTTTTTGGAATATAACTGGTTTTAGTTCTTAATCCAACCTTTTGGACGAGAAAATAGATCAATTAACAGTCTCATTGACTCAGTTTGGTATTTATTTTGATGGTTTTTGTTTTTATTGATTCCTTTCTACCTACATCCAATATACACTACGTTAACAGTCCTGTATTTTCAAAATATTTCAGTTGTTTTGTGATGTCTTCTATTTTATTGATTAAACAATATGTTGATTATCTGTAATTTATTACTAGTTTATTTCTCTTTTTATATATATTCTGTTTTTCTTAATTTCTGCCTAAGAACTTCTTTTTGTAAATTTTATTTTTAGTTAGTTTTATATCGACTGATAATATTTTATTATTTTTTTATATTTGAAATTTACAGCAGGTGTTTTTTGTTAGTATTTTTTTTTCTTTTTTTTATTGTATTGTATCTTTTAATGTTTCTATTTTTCATGTTTCCTTTATTTCTTGTTTTTTTTTTTCATTTGTTTTCATATCTTATATCTCACTTTTCTTTTTTGTTACTTTACTTAAAGGGAAATGAATTATCATAAATGAAATAAGTTTGGGAAAAACCAGGAACTCAACTCACTTTAAAATTTTATCTGAAAAAAAAAATTTGTTCATCGTCGGGATAGGTATATCAGGGAACTTTACTGACCTCATATAACAAAACTGCCAGGCCCCTCTTAGAAAATTGTTTACAAGGAAACACCAAGAAATAAAAAAAAAATAATTAAGACTGACACATGTTTTAATCTAAAACACTTATAAAATCTGTTTTGTTTTTTTGTATGTACATTCCCTGTACACCCTGCACATAAATCGAAACTTATTCTATCAAGATATAAAAAAAAAAATTAGATTACCGATTACCATATTACCATGAGATTATTAATACTATGGTATAATTATCATGATAATTATTAATGTAATTGTTAGTTTGTTATGTTGTGTTGAGGATTCATTAGAATTTTCGACAATAATACTTATGAAGGACTTCATCTAGGCCGACACGTGGGCACACATTAATTATTTTGCCGGTTCTGAGATTAGTTCTTACAGTAGCTATTTGACCTCATCTATGGTTAGCTATTTCTCCATCATGAAACGAAATTATCCACAAATGTTCTATAATATAACCAAAAAAAAAAAATAAATAAATAAATAATAAAAACAAGAATCACCTGGAAGAAAAGAATAATAAAAGATATAATGGATTCAAATTCAGGAATAGCCTCAGCGCGAGTGGCAAAGCTGTCTTGTAATAAATATTCTTATTATTTATTTATAATCCTTTTTGTAATATCTTAATAAGATATAATATATCCTTATGTATTTTTCATATTCAAATCAAAAAGTTGTTAATTTGTTTAATACATCATTCATTTCATCAGAGAAACGTATAAGAAATAAAATCATATATAAAGTAACAACTCGTTTCCTAAGAAAATAAAATAGAAAATAATATTTTTAACGAGAAAAAATTATATGAAGTAATAATAATAGTAAAAATGAATTTTATTTTTAAGGTGAGAAAACAACTGATACAACAAAAATTGTTGAACAACATTTATTCACACAATGATAAAAATTAAAAAAAAAAAAAAAAATGAAATGATGAAAACTAAAAAACCAACCTCTAAGTTTTTTAATAACAAAAAAATGGAAGCTTAATTACACTGAAAACGTAAATCACTCAACGAAGTAATTAAAAAAAACTGATTGACTGTCGTAATTCGAAGAAGATAGTAGCGTTTTAACGAAGCACTTATTGATTGAACTCACTGATTTTCACGGATCGAACGGACAATTTAAATTTCAAACCTTATTTCTTGTTCCTTCAGATAAGAAGAAAAGTATCTAACGACTTTACATAAAAGTTGGTTCTCCAAAAAACAAGAAAAAAAAAAAGAATTTAGGGAAGTGGGTAACATAATTGAAAGAAGTTGAGGTAGAATTAACAATTGAAATACGGAAAGGTTCCACTCGAGAGAATTACTAATGACTGTGGAATTCATTGGAGTAAGTTGACCTTCTTGTTGCATTTCCATTATACAATCATCGTTTGTCGAATTAAGGTGGAATAGAATCGTAAGGAAACACGTTCACGCAGAAATCCAATACTAAATATTACTTTTGAAACTCGATATCCAAAATTACTCATTACTAATTACTAATTATTACTAATGAGCTACCTTTTTAGAGATGAGATACAGTTCACTGTGGATTAATCAGGGTTTTCAGTATATAACATTAGGTCTATAAATCTATGGTGATCCATGTGATAAACGGTTGACTGAAGTGTATTTCGTTTTCTACTGAGGTGGAGACTATGACGGAGTGTCACGTTTGGGGAAAATTGAGTATATGACCAGATTTTTATCATGTTGATTGCATCTTATTATGTTTAATATCTTGAATATTGAATCTTGAATGATTGGGCGAAGATTGCAAGATCGTCGGAGAATGAATGGGGCTTAACTCCCCTAGTCAAATTAAGTCCCAATTCATTCACAGCTAGAGAAAAAAGAGTCAGGCTGGAGAAATTCCCTGAGGTACCCTGTGAATTCCCTAGAATATTCACATCCAACTGTTACCCTGAAATACGGATTAGTCGAAACTTGTCTGATAAACGAGAACATTGGTCCAATGATTCCTATAGAACGGAAAATTGAGAACAGTTTTTTATCATGTTTGGAGGACTTAAGACAGAGGAAAGATGACAGAAGAAAGAGAAAAGAGAATAGAGAAAAGAGATAAGAGGATAGAGGAAAGAGAATTGAGAAAAGATAAAAAGAGAATTTGGAATAGAAAATAGGAGACTGATGAAAGAGGAAAAAAAAATTGAAAAGAGGAAAGAGAAAAGAGAAAAGATAAAGATAAAATAGAATTGAGAAAAGAGAAGAGAGAAGTGAGAAGAGAGAAAAGAAAAAGAGAAATGAGGAAAGAGAAAAGAGAGATTTTATTGTTCTTGATTACGTACAATTACACAATAAGTCATGATCTGGGATTAAAAAAAAAGTAGAAGATAATTATTAATAGAAGATAAATTTTCCCTTAAAAATTATATATACAAAATAACATTCAAAGAAAAAATAAATAAATTAATGAAAATAAAAAAATATATAAAGATACTTCCCAATAGGACTATTGACATACAAAATTATATTCTTATAAATTCGAAATTATTAAAAAAAAATAGTTTTTATAAAGTGAGAAAACAAAATTAGTTAGTTTTGATTAAACTGAGAATTGGGATTAGAAAAAGAGAAAACGCTAATGAAATAATTATGGAATGAAAATGTATGCCCTCTTAGGTAAGATAGTTTAATCGAAAAATATTTAAAAAGAGCCTGAGAATACAGAAAAGAGAAAAAAGAAAAAAGAAAAAAGAGAAAAGATAATGATAAAATGAAATTGAGAAAAGAAAAAAGAGAAAAGAGAAAGGAGGAAAGAGATTTTATTGTTCTTTATTACGTACCATTAAACAATAAGTCATAATGTTCAGATAATAAAAAAAGTAGAAGATATTATTAACTAAAGATAAAATATTCTGTGAAAATTACATATACAAAATAACATTCAGAGAAAAAATAAATAAATTAATGAAAATAAAAAAATATATAAATATACTTCCCAATAGGACTATTGTCATACAAAATTATATTCTTATAAATTCGAAATTATTAAAAAAAAAAGTTTTTATAAAGTGAGAAAACAAAATTCGTTAGTTTTGATTAAACTAAGAATTGTGATTAGAAAAAGAGAAAACGCTAATGAAATAATAAGTATGGAATGAAAATGTATACCCTCTTAAGTAAAACAATTTAATCAATCAATATTTAAAAAGAGCCTGAGAATACTTAAAAGAGAAAAAAGAAAAGAGAAAAGAAAAAAGAGAAAAGAAAAAGAAAAAAGAAAAGAAAAAGAAAAAAGAGAAAAGATAATGATAAAATGAAATTGAGAAAAGAGAAAGAAAAAAGAGAAAGGAGGAAAGAGAAAATAGGAAAGAGAAAAGAGATTTTATTCTTCTACCACCCAATAGGACTTTTGATATACAAAATTATATACTTAAAAATTCGAAATTATAAAAAAAAATAGTTTTCATAAAGTGAAATATCAAAATTAGTTAGTTTTCATTAAACTGAGAATTGTGATTAGAAAAAGAGAAAACGCTAATAAAATAATAAGTATGGAATGAAAATGTATACCCTCTTAAGTAAAATAGTTTAATCGAACAATATTTAAAAAGAGCCTGAGAATACTGAAAAGAGAAAAAAGAAAAAAGAAAAAAAAAGTTGAAATTGAAAAAAAAGAAAAGAAAAACAAGAAAGGAGAAAAGAGAAAAGTGAAAAGAAAAAAGAGAAAGGAGAAAAGAGAAAAGACATTTTATTGTTCTATATTACGTACAATAACACAGTAAGTCAATGTTCTGAGATTAAAAAAAAGTAAAAGATAATAATTAATATAAGATAAAATATTCTTTGAAAAATTAAAAAGAGAAAAGATAGTGATAAAATGAAATTGAGAAAAAAGAAATGAGAAAAGAAAAAAGAGAAAAGAAAAAAAGAGAAAAGAAAAAAAGAGAAAAGAAAAAAGAGAACGGAGGAAAGAAAAAAGAGAAAAGAAAAAAGAGAAAGGAGGAAAGAGAA
>NW_027110600.1:581291-611019 GCF_000696795.3 Halyomorpha halys
ACACAGTAAGTCAATGTTCTGAGATTAAAAAAAAGTAAAAGATAATAATTAATATAAGTTAAAATATTCTTTGAAAAATTAAAAAGAGAAAAGAGAAAAGATAGTGATAAAATGAAATTGAGAAAAGAGAAATGAGAAAAGAAAAAAGAGAAAAGAAAAAAGAAAAGAAAAAAGAGAAAAGAAAAAAGAGATAAAATGAAATTGAGAAAAGAGAAAAGAAAAAGCTATAATGCAAATGTGAAAAGAAAAAAGAAAAGATAAAGATAAAATGAAATTGAGAAAAGAGAATAGAGAAACAAAAAAAGAGAAAGAGGAAAGATAAATGATATAATGAAATTGGGAAAAGAAAAAAGAGAAAAGAAAAAAGAGAAAAGATAAATGATATAATGCAATTGTGAAAAGAGAAAAGAAAAAGGAGAAAAAAGAAAAGAGGCTTTATTTTTCTTTATTACGTACAATTACACAATATTGTATTATTGTGAGAATTGAGATTAGAAGACGAGAAAACGCTAATGAAATAATAAGTATGAAATGAAAATGAATGCCGTCTTAGGTAAAATAGTTTAATCGAACAATTTCTAAAAAGAGCCTAAGAATGCCATTGTGATAAGAGAAAAGAAAAAGGAGACAAAAGAAAAGAAAAAAGAGAAAAGAGAAAGATAAAAGAGGAAAGAGACTTTATTGTTCTTTATTACGTACAATTACACAACATTGTGTTTTTTTGAGAATTGGGATTAGAAGAAGAGAAAAAGCTAATGAAATAATAAGTATAGGATGAAAAAGTATGCCCTCTTAGGTAAAATAGTTTAATCGAACAATATTTAAAAAGAGCCAGAGAATACTGAAAAGAGAAAAAAGAAAAGAGAAAAGAAAAAAGAGAAAAGGGAAAAGATAATGATAAAAAGAAATTGAGAAAAGAGAAAAGAAAAAAAAAGAAAAAGATAAAAGATAAAATCAAATTGGGAAAAGAGAAAAAGTATAGAAAAAAGGGAAAAGAAAAAAGATAGTAGGAAAGAGAAAAGAGTTATTGTTCTTTATTACTTACAATTACACAAGTCAATGTTCTGAGTTTCAAAAATAAATAGAAGATAATAATTAATAGAAGATAAAATATTCTCTGAAAAATTATATATATAAAATAACATTCAGCGAAAAAAATATATAAATATACTACCCAATACGACTTTTGATATACAAAATTATATTCGTAAAAATTAGAAATTATTAAAAAAAAATTGTTTTCATAAAGTTTGAAAACAAAATAAGTGAGTTTTGATTAAACTGAGAATTGTGATTAGAAAAAGAGAAAACGCTAATGAAATAATAAGTATGGAATGAAAATGTATGTATGCCCTCTTAGGTACAATAGTTTAATCGAACAATATTTGAAAAGAGCCTGAGAATACTGATAAGAGAAAAAAAGAGAAAAAAGAAAAGAGAAAAGAGAAAAGGTAAAGATAAAATGAAATTGAGAAAAGAAAAAAGAAAAAAGAGAAAAGAAAAAAAAGGAAAGGGAAATGAGATTTTATTGTTCTTTATTACGTACCATTACACAATAAGTCATAATGTTCTGAGAATAAAAAAAAGTAGAAAATATCATTAATAGAAGATAAAATATTCTCTGAAAAATTATATATACAGAATAAAAAAATTAAATTAATCAAAATAAAAAAAATATAAATATACTACCCAATATTGACATACAAAATTATATTCTTATAAATTCGAAATTATTAAAAAAAATATTTTTCAAAAATTGAGAAAAAAATTACTTAGTTTTGATTAAACTGAGAATTTAGATTAGAAAAAGAGAAAACGCTAATGAAATAATAAGTATGGTTTGAAAATGTATGCGCCCTCTTAGGTAAGATAGTTTAATCGAACAGTATTTAAAAAGAGCCTGAGAATACAGAAAAGAGAAATGAAAAAAGAAAAAGAGAAAAGAGAAAGGAGAAAAGAAAAAAAGGGAAAAGAAAAAAGAAAAGAGAAAAAAAGAGAAAAGATTAAAAGAAATTGAGAAAAGATAAAAGATAGAAAGAAATTGAGAAAAGAGAAAAGAGAAAAGAAAAAAGAGAAAGGAGAAAAGAAAAAAGAGCGATCTTATTGTTCTTGAGTACGTAACAATATTTAAAAAAAGGTTCTGCGTTTATTCAATTTTACCACAGTTGCTGACACCTCCGCAACGCAGTATATTTACCTATAATAATAATGTAATATGTATGAGTTTGGTTTATTTAATTTATTTGATAAATGTTCTATTATAATTGATATCTACTTAAAAATGTGGCATAAGGGAAATGGACGAGTGCCATAAGGGGAAACAGAAGAGAAGAAGTTGTTGTTGGAAGAGTAAGAATAGGTCATTCCAAATTAACTCACCTTCACTTAATCACAAAAGAGGACCAGCCCATATGCCAAACCTGTCATTCCCCATTATCGATAAAGCATATAATTGAAGAATGCCCATCATTTCGCCAAGCCTTCGAAAATAATAAAATTCCTCGTACAAGAGAATTGGCCCTTAAAGACTCAGCAGAATCCATAGACAACATAATAAAATTTCTGTAAAATATAAAACTCAACTTTATACTAAAATATAATCCACCAATGTCGAGCAGTGTAAAAAAGGAAATAGTCTACATTCAACCATCAAATATCAAAGACAAGAAGATGAAGTAAAAAGGGTGTAATAACCTAGATGCTGAACGCCCTGAATAAAAATCTAATATAATCTAATCTATTTAAAAACATAGTTTTCTACATATGATGTTTGTTATCTCCTTTTGTTTTTAGCCCTGATGATGACTTAAAATTTAGGCAGAAACGTATCAATCAAAATCTTTTTCGTTTATTTGTATTAATTTACACTCCATATACCGCATCCCTTGAACATCTCACATTGATACGCTCAACTAAAATCATCTCATTACATAGTTTATAAATTTATTCAATAGCTCATTTGATTAAGGAACTTATATTTACACAGTAAGGCGTTGCTGCGTACAGAACAGACATAGTCATGAAGTTACGATAATTTATTACATGTACCTCTAAAAATCTTGACAAGGTTCCTGCTAGCGTCTAACGTAATAACACTTATGCCGTAAACAGATTAAACACACACACGTACACACGTGCAAGAAAACAGTCGCCGAGGACCTAAACAGTTTAGCCGACAACTGGGGCAAATGTTATTTAGCCTCCGACATCCCGGGCCTTAAACACGTTAGCCGCCCTGGATATGAAGGCGGCAGGCGGTGTCAGGTCCTCTTAGCGTTTGAGTGCCGCTCGCTCCCCTGCCTGTTTTCTTCCTTTATCTAAGGAAATGAGGGGTTAGGAACGGTTAAGTTGCTGAGGTCTTTCGTCTTAAATTTATATAATATGAAAATTCAGCTGTATGTGATTTCTTGGTTTGCTGAACAAAAATCATATGCAAACGATTATATTCCCTCTGCTTGACAATTTATCAAACATCAATGTGAAAAAACGTTGTTTTTTATTGAGTGCTAACTTTTCCTCCTTAATCCTTAGATCTTCATTAGGAAAAAGTACAGAGAAGATTAGAGCTATGATTTCATACAGTAAATAACTAAAGTTCAAATAAAAAGTAATATAATAAGATAAAATATTTAATAAGAAGTAATATAAGAAGAAAACAAACTATATGAAAATTTAGAAAGATGACCGATTAAAAAAAATGATAAAAATTAAATTATATTATATAAAGATGATTGCCAATGTGTGGAGATAGTCAAGGCAGAATAACCAAAATAAATTTCAACTACTTATTAACTGACAAGGTTTTGAAAAAAAAAAAAACGTGTGTGTGAGAGTTTTTGATTAATTATAATTCTTATAAAAACTGTTTTAGTAAAATATGATTTTTAATGAATAATATTTTTGTTTTATTTTTGGCTGGCGTTTTCCTCTATTAATAAACAGCTCTGTGGAACATTCTGCAGAAGTCTATGAGTTTCTCTTCTTATTAGTTTTTTATCCTTTTTATAAACTTCTTTTCACTTTAATTTACATTTTTCATAAGATAGGATGTTAACTTATGCTCTCCAAATCATGTTATTGTCAATTTTATTAACAACAGTTGAGCGCCGGTCGGTAGTTATGTCTTAGCTCAGAGAATTATTTTAACTTATTATTTTTGTGTTAAAAGTTTTGGCTTATAATCATCAACAGCTGTGTTAAAACAACGCTAATGGAATGCTTAGACATATTGTCGAAGGATGGTGATTTTATTACGTGTTGGAAGTGTATGCATTTTCAGTGTAGCCGTTTGAAAGCTGAACACGGTACAACAAACAAAAAAACCTGGAGGTAAACAGGTTGATAAAATGAAGATAGATAGAATTTACTATTTTCGTTTAAATTAAATTCATGGTAAGTTAGAAAAAATAATACCAATTTCTACAAGCTTCATCAATTAATTATCTGTAAACATACTTTAACAAATTAAAACAAAATTGCGCAAATTATACTCCAAAAAATTTGACGAGGCTTTAATTATTGGAATTGAAAAGAGAAAAATGTATTGATTTCGAAACGAAAGTGAAATATATGCGGCTAGCTAAATGTATTGATGTCCAAAAAAAAAAAAAAAAAATATTGAGGTCCACGGAATTCCAAAAAAAGAAGATGAAAATCTACTAGTTTTGCAGTCTAAGCCAAAAGAAGTCTATAAAGGGTAAGTCGCCGAAATTAAAATTTGAAAATAATGAGCTTGAATTTAAAGGCGGGAAGGCGTTCTGCAATGATAATTTAACGCCTTACTAGAACTCATTGTTGTAGGCTGCAAAAAAAAAGGGATAAAGAGAAAAATTAAAGGTATTTTATTATATATCTGTTCCAGAAATAATAAGATATTTCTAGGAAATATGAGGTAGCCCATCATCTGAATTTTTAATTTACACAAATATAATAAAGATTGTGTGGTATTGTATCTTTGTTTTTTTATTTATTATTGTGAAAAAATAAATAAATCTATGTACATAATTTTAAATGCGGAGACATTGGCAGCAGTATTTTAATGGTTACTAAAAATATTCAAAGGCTTTAGGATTAGTTGTGTTATTTAGATGAAGAGTGTTAATGTAAGTATATTTGCTTGGAAACAACTTATTGAATCTTTCCACTTAATATTAATGTAAAAATTGACAAAGTAAATAATTAGACATTAGCTTAGGATTGCCTATTAATAAATTTATAAGATTATCTAATGTTTTATAGGTTAATTTTGGACTGAAATTATCGACTTGGGCAGAATAGCCTGCATAATTTTTTTATGCATGTAGTTCTAAATTTTTATTTAAGGTATGATAATTTATTAATAATATTGTTGTTTGTTTAACATTGTTAAAAATCATATGTATAATAAAAGCTGTTTTATGATAGATTGTCCTTGAGGATGGTCGAATTGACCGAAACGTTGGACTTATAAAGAAGTATATATTGTCCTGAGACTTAAATTGGATATATTTATTTTACTTAATATTAATATTATTTTCTTTTATTTATCACCCACTGTTTTACTTCTTTTATTTATAACAGTTATTATTCGAATATTGTGATTAATTATGCTAAAGAAGATGCTATTATAATATAAACATAACTATGATAGTATAAACATAACTAAACCTATAACATGTTTGTTTATTAATAAATATTGATTCAACAAATGTAAATTATATGACCGTTAAATATGAACGTCGGTTTTAAACTTCTATATTATATAGTTTTTTTTTTTTTGTTTTTTTTTAATGATAAGAACCAAATACATTTAACCGTCCTTATAAAGCAGTTAGTTATTATTACATTATTCTGAACAGTTAAAAGAAAAAAATAGTTTCAATTATTCGCTGTTCTCTCTGCTTTGATCTTGTATCTATTATATGGACTGAGATTGGGATGCCTAAAATAAAAGTAGCAAAATATTTCAAAGAGATTGTTGTTCGAAGAATGAGTTTTAATTACTAATTGAGTTCATTAAGTAAAAGATTATATTAAATTTTAAATAATTCGGCATATCTGGTGAACGATAAAGATTGGAGAACTTATCTTCTACTGTTTTACATGATATCAATGTAACACATATTTTTTTCAAATCTTTTTCAGTGTAAATTTTTATTATAATTAGAAACTATATTTATTAGAAGATAACCTAATTTAGTTGCTGTCTGTCAATGATTTGAGCGATATTTTAAGGCAATGGTTTGAAGGAACCCACAAAGGCCTGGTTGTAATAGGATCGCCATTGACTCATTGGAGCCAGCCATCCATCTTGTTTCTCTCAAGATCACTAATCTCTGTTACATTTAGCCAATTGCACTGTAATACTAATTCACTCAGTAGCCAAAGTCGAAGAAGCATGCATTCGAAATTAAAAGAAGTTGATGAATACGCATTGTATTGATGTTTCGTAAAACTGTATGTGTGGGTATTGCTAACACAAAAAAATAAGAATTAGACTTTTCCTTATTGATCCAGGTCAGATGCTCCTGGATTTGCTGAATTATTTATAACTTTCTATTTTTTAGGAACTCAAACAAGTGCGAGAAGGACAAATTGTTCTAGAGACCGGAATCATACAGCCAGAATGGGTAAACTGGGATTTATATTGTAGACCATTTAATTAATAAAGTCCGATTTACTTCTTAATATAAATTTTATACTTGCTAGATAGACACTACTATAAAATTAATTGAACTATGGAGTATTGATAGAAAATCAGGAGTTGTACAGAGTAGTGTTTACTGGGACAATTAATTTGAATGTCTCCAGGTTCAGCTTATTCGTGCATATCCAGAATTTATTGGATATAAAAATATTTATCGGATATAAAAAAATAGAAAACTATAAAGGATTTTCGTTAATATAAATTTCATCAATTTATATGATAGCAGATGTGTATATATATAAAATATTCAAACGTGATGTGAAAGGTTGATAGAAACTCTATTGATACTACATATAATGGTTGGAAGCTTCTTTGCGGGGATAGCTAAGTAACGTCCGGAAAATCTTTTTTCTTTTCTTTACAATTTAAAAACTGTAGGTCAGGTTGAGGTATCTAACAGCTGTGCATCTTCAAGCTTTTTTCAACTGATTCTTTAAGTCAGTGTCACCGGTTTCTTATGGAAATTTTAAATTGTATTGATTATTAGATAAATTTCGGTGCTGTAGTATAAATACACATTGAACAGAATGTTACAAACTTTTTTCAAGTTTAGTCATTTTTTTTTAAACATACTTTTAATTAATTGATTTTTTAAAATGTTATGCTATTATGATTGTAGCATTTTTTTTTTGTTGATAATTTAGTAGTACTATAATAATTATGGTGCCATCAAATTACTAAAAAAGTAAATTTTTGCATTATTAATTTTTCAATTTCTGTCTATCTGATAGAAGTCTTGGATAACAATACAACACACTTCCCTTATACTTATCTTCATAAATTACTATTTGACGGATGTTTGTTCTCTGTTCATTAAGTCATTTCCTACATTTATAATATTGGACACTCAAGACGATTTGAACTGAAGTTAAGTAACCTATTATTACAATTATCTTTCTTTGTTCAGTTTGACCTTTTCTCGAGTTCAAGTATCGAATTATCCCACAACAGCAAAGCCTAAAAAGATGATAATGTGTATAGGGGTGCCACATAACAATTATTAGATTTGTAACAATTTTTAATTAAACGCCGCAACCAATTTTCAAATATTTCAATGAGATCTTGAAATTCTTTTGAAACTATTTTACCTCAAAATACTGAAATTAAATCTGCATTAGTCCGTCTGTAACGTTATCTAAAATGTTTTTATCTACTTCCTAATTTAAAATTATTGGATAATATTAATTCAATTTTAAGTCTCTCTATTTTGGGTACATAAATTAATTAATTAATAACTGTGGTACATTTCACAGATAAAAAACTTTACAACTTTCCACTGGTGTCACTATTGTTTAAAACTAGTGAGGCTGTTTACTACCAGGTTAATATGACCAAAGTCATATTTTACGTAACATTTCTGTATTACATCCTTTTTAATATTTGAGAATAATAATATAGAATTCTTGAGTTATCTAGAGATTGAACCGAAAAATGAGGATGGTAGGAAAAGGATGGATTTATAAAATATTGAAGGTACAAAGTGGGAAAAAAAGATATATTAAGGTCATTTTTCGTATCGGAATTGGTAGAATTTTAAGTAGCAATCAAATGCTTCAGTTATCTCGTATTAGCTATAGGCCATATATCCATAAAGTGATGTAGGTAGGCTGGCAATAAATGAACATTATCTTTATCGTCAATGGAACATAAACAAATACATTTTTTCAACTTTATCCGAAAAATAGGACAATTTTACGATCATAGGATGACGTAATGGCGTCATTGAATGTTACAGACCTGTATTTGAAAAATTAAAATGAACACTATTTAAATGACCATGATAATAGTAATCAGTTTGATGAAATTTTTTACTTTCCGACGGCTCTGTATCAGTATATGATATATGATAAACCAAATATATGATAAAATTAGGCAAATCCTCATTTTATAAATTCTTTTTTTATTAATTGGTTTTTTGACGTTTTGGACTGATTTATCCATTTTTATTTTTTATCTCTACACCACATTCAAATATTCATACAAATAGAGCGAATTTACACCTTTTAATTTAACACCTAGAATTGTCAATTATATTATTAAAATATATTCATTTATTTTATTAACAATCTTATATACTTTTAATCTTAATGCAATGTAATTTATTTACATTTAATCATTTATAATATAGTCTTATTATACAAAAATCAAAGTTACATACTTGTTATTGCCTTTAAAAATCAGCAAATTCCTAAACATATTATACCATCTAATTTTATAAATTTAACTAAACCAATATTTTCAAGTATATGTTTCTCAACTTATTGTGGTTGACGCTCATAAACATACAATTTCCCTCAATTTCTCATAAATTAAAATTTATTACCTTTTTATTGTTTTCTTATATTTTTAAAATTATTTTGTCATTATTTATATAGTAAGATTTATTAAATAAAACAAACATAATTTAACGATAAATGTTTTAGTAACCTTCCTCATAATTTAATTTACCAAGTAAATACAATATATACAGAGAAAAGTCTACATATTTACAATATATAATATAGTTTCTGTATTGATAAATTGAAATCTCCAAACTTCATGGATCTTTATTTAATAATTTCATTTCAGAGCATGCTATCTTTACTTTATTATTATATATAGAATAAAGTAAAGATAAATAAAGTATATCTATTTACATACGTACAGTATAATTACCGGATTTAATGGTAACTAAAATTGGAACAATACAGAGAAAATTAGCATGGTTCCTGCGCAAGGAAACACGAAAATGTAGGTGTAATTAGCAATAGGGAATTAAATGGTTTAATTAAATTACAATTTTTTCTATAATAAATATGTATGTTTTTATTTAAATTTAGATTATATGATAAATTATTGAATGTAAATAGAAATCAAGCCATATCCTAATGAATAGAGGATAACACAAATTTTAAATTGTTAATAAATTAATATAAAAAAGTATTTTAATATATTGAACGTATATTCGATAACATATTATTGAACATACAATATTGGTATATAACAGGTTGAATAAAGGAATGTTTGTGTATGTAGAAATATAATGAAATCTGTACTACTACAACACCTGAAGGGTCAAGGATGTAGTACTTTGTAAGCAAGTACTAGACCAACTGTTGTGCAGGGATGTCATTTGGACATAATCATCCTTAACCGCCAGATTTTCCCCAATTAAGTATATTCATTTTATGAAGCTGGGTTGACCTCAGTAAACACCTGAACTTACAGGGTTGATTCACGGCTACAGTAATAGAATAAATAATTATCTGTTTAAATAATTACAGCCGGATACGAACCCCCTGGAGAAATAAAAATATATGAAAATTAGATTATAGACACCCTTTTATAGTGGATTTTTATAGTACTAGTAACATTAGTTTGACTTACAATGATATAAAATTATACATTAAAATACAAGAATATGAAAATATAATTGATATGTATGTACTTGTGAAGAAATGAGATAACTAGCGACAGTAAAATACTTAAATAAACAAACAAATAATTGCTACAAGTTGGCCAGAACTAGTCAAGTGTTCTGTAGAGAGTAGAGACTTGAAAATGAACAACATGCTCTGAAAAGAAATTATTAAATAAACAATTCATGAAGTTTGAAACAATGTGAAGGACATTTACAACTAAACCTCCAAAATTTAACAATATAGAAACAAAATTTACTTTCTCCAAACAAATATCTATTTAGTAAAATCAGATGGCCATTCCATTTCTATTAAGGAACATGTTTTCTAGAGTCTATCAAGCAAGAGCCAATATCTGGACAATAATAGAGGAAGGACGTTTTAGCCAATCCCATTAACTATTACAAAATCCTTCGGCCAATACAATACATTTGAATAGAAGGAGCTATTGGATCGTTCGATCTATCCACTTCCATTCCTCAGATGAATTGCTAAATTAATTCACATTATCTCGAGGAAATCAATTTGCTTAAGAGGATCCTTCCCTTTCTTGAATTAATTTGCCTGCTCGGTCGTGAAAACGGTATACCGCCGGATGGCTTATTGTGTTTAAATTACAATGAAATAGGTTCTTCACACCGAACCTTTGGTCCAATCCAACTTCTCTAAGGCATCATTCAGGAATAGCTAAAGTGTTATCGACAGGTATATAGAACACTGATAAGGGTAGTCAAATAAGAATTATAAACAAACAAATTAAACATATAGGTCAAGATAGAGTTTTCCTTGGACTACTAAACTACCTTTGATATTGACTGTTGTAATATACTTACTTTCAATTATACAAAAAACAAGCCACTGAATTGATGGTAATCATCTCACTTATGAATTCATAAAAAATGATGTTTCTTTGGTGGAGTAGAGCTGACTTTGACACATATTCTATATGAACATCAAATTCAGAATGTATAAAACATATATGAATGACTGAATGAGTAGTGACGATGAATATGAGAATACTAATTCAATAAAATAGATTTAAATGTTATTTTGAAAACGAATAGTAAACTTAAAAATGAAAAAAATAAATAAAAGAAGAAAAAGATTAATAATTCAATTTATAACTTTCCGTAATCATTCACTCAAGTTCATGAAATTCTAATGAAATAAATACTCGAAAATCTAAAGTAATTCAATTTATTTCGTAATATAGTAGGAATTATAACATATGCATATGTTTATTTTTTCCTCAATCAACCATAAGGAATTTTCGGAAGGTTCGGGGAGAGGAGAGGGTTGTATAAGGGAATGAAGGGATGTAGCTGCTACAAATACGCTTATTCTAAAAATACGCTTATTCTATTTATTCGCTTACTTTAATGAAGTATAAATAATTAGTTTACTTCAATAAAACATTGCTAAATAGATATCTAGTGTTTTAATTCACCTCAATTGTCTGGCAGAACCTTAATCTATGTTGAGCCACTTTTCTGGTATCGCATCCAATAAAAAAATCTTTGACCACACTGTAATAACTAAAAGTTTATCCTTCGTCATTAAACGCACAAAAAATTAATAAATTAATAAAAACACCTTCCACAAGCTCGTACAAAATTACACTCGTCGATCCACAACAACCACACCAAAAGTAACCTTCTCTCCATTTATCATCTTCTTCAGAACAATTAATTAGATTCGGGCAGTTCGTAGGCAAGGAAGTTGAAGCGTACCTTAACAATCCCAGTGGCACTCATTTGAATTGAGCCTGGTAGGGGTTGACTTTTATCTGGTATGTCAGTAATAAAAAGGCAGGGGGTGTAAAAATATAAAAAGTAAAGAAGTTTCACGTGTGCTGTTAGTCTGTCCCCTAACTTCTAATTACTATTTGTGTCCTAATTTCTTTGTGGTCTCCTTGAAGCAGACCATCAGCTTGCTACGCTGAATCTATTATGTCCCAGTTTTACATTCTATCAATACACGAAAGATATAAAAAAAGTTACTTATCTTCCAGCGTCGTTCAACCGTGATTTCATTTCATTGTCATGTCAAAATCTGATCCTTACGATCAGTCTTTCTTTCATGCTACGTATATGCCTTAGATCCCAAGTCATTCCAATGGCTGGATATTTCACCGTAGCCCCCATTCCCAAAAAGATTCGATAAGCCATTTTTCTACTGTGGAAGAACGTCCAGAAGCTCCTTTCAGTGTTTTAAGCAACTACCTATTCTTGTTGATAGTGTGCTCCTACATTTCCAACTCATACCCCAGTTACGCGAATTCCTAAGAATCTTTATCATTTATCCCCTGTCTCCTCATGTGATTATGTGAGCTGTTTGCTCCAACCAGTTTAAGTTGAAAGCTGATTACTATAAGGTATATTATGATATTGTTTATTAAAATCTCAAGAAGAAAACTTATAGAACTTTCAAATAGACGGTTTTCAATTCTCATAGGAATCTCATCACTATATAATCATTGAAAATTTATCAAGATTATTCTTCAAGATCCTTCATTATTTGATTCCCAGAAGATTAACCATGTAATTATGGAAGAGGAAAAAACATAAAAGAGATACTTTAAACGATCACTTTATGGAATGCGAATAATTATTATTTCAGGCGTTTCAAAGGTGAGTATTTTCAAGGTAGAAAAATTGATACAGAATTTGAAGCGATTTCTTTCGTTACTGAGAAATACTAAAAACCAGGTAAAACAGGTGAAATCCGCAACTTAATCACCTCTGTCCAAGGACCAAACTAATTATTCGTTTTAAACAGTAGTAAATTATAAAATAAACTTATGCAATACATTTCTAGCTGACATAATTTAGAGTTATCTAATGCCAACTCTGACACCATGTTGCATAATTGTGCTGATAAAATATTTGAAAAATCTTTTTTACCCAAGTAATATAATTGTAAACCTCAAAAAGAAAAGTGAATGGATATCTTTAGCAAAAACATCAATACTTACTACTTTTAATAATTACTATCATTTTTACTCAGTTACGTCAAAACCATCGAATCGTCCAGACTTTTTTTTTTTTTGCAGAGATAGGCAAAATTTAGCTATAGTTGAAAATATAAGCTAAAATTTCCGTAGATATAACATTTATTTTTCAATGTTTCATTAAATAAAAAGGTTAGTATCCATGGCAATTTTAGCTATTAGTTTCAACTATAGCTAATTTTTTCTTAACTCTTTTGTATTTGTAGTAATTGTAAACATTAACTACTAAGAGTCCTTGATTTTTTGGCCAGCTTATGAGAAATATGCATTCCATGAGTTCAAAGAACGCAGTGGAGATTTATATTGTTAAATTTTACAACAAACTATATATACAAGTACTGTAGAAATATGTTAAATTTAAAATATAATAATAATAATAATCTTTATTTATTCCGGGATTGATCCCTTTAGAATAATTTACAGGTGTCAAAATTAGGACTTACAGCCTTAGAGTAAATTACAAAATAGAGATGAAATTACAAGATGTCATAAAATAAAATAATACAGTGAATTTGAAAATATACAATTAAACAACCATAATTAACAGAATATATAAAATAATGATAAAACAAATAAAATGAAACCACTTGTCATATCATAAAACATAAAATGACTTCTGATAGTAAATAAAAAGAAAAAAAAATGATAAAAAATCAAATACAATTAAACTAAAAAGTAATAGATGAAAAGATATAATTTCTGCTAGTGTGCATATTTACAATCATAAACGAAGATCTAAGACATAAAACATATAAAGCTTTTTTGAAACTTTCAATTGTTATTCTTCCGGAATTGGGTGGACAGAAGGTAGTCGAAGATATGGGATTAGAGGATTGATAGGGTGTTAGAACTACGAATAAAGGAGGGAATAGAATTCCCTAAGGAAGAGGAAAGATCTACCAAAGGCTGCGGTTCGATGGGCAGTTACGTATATGTCTGAGGCCATGAGAGGGTATTGCGGGAATGCACTGAGGACTTAAATTGAAGGATATCTCAGATGTACGATGGACGGGGGGATTGGATAACTTGATAGAGAAAGGAAGCAAGGAAATATTTATGACGGAAGGAGGGGTAAAGCCACTTCAACTCTTCATAAAATCGGATGACAGAGGCGTCCCTTGGAACCCCAAAGATGAATCGTAAAAGCAATTATTTTATTTATTTATGTAACCGTTTTAATTTTGCTTCGAGATCCCCAGAGACACCCCCGTAAACCACACAGCAATAGTCAAAGTAGGGGAATATTAAGGAAGTAACCAGGAGTCTACGGGTTTCAAAAGGGAGCAGCTGACGAAGATAATTTAAACGCTTCAGGGTGGAAAATATACTAATTTTAATCAAATTTGTTTGGACTGTTTTCGAAAAAGTGTGTAAAATCTATTACAGAAGGGGCCCTTCTGGTAACTCAGTTTGATCGTAAAAGTTACTATTATATCCCTTACATTATACGTAATTTAAGTTTTACATGACTTCTCGTTTTCGAGCTAGGTTGTTTTCACTGTGCTAAGTCGGAGATTCTTATAAGGCAAGATGAGCGAATATCGTGAAGGGACACTAGGATTGTCAAATACCCAGTTACTGTTTTGTTAGATTATACTGTTTTAGGAAGAGTAGAAAGATATTTCGGGAGTGAAATGGAGGAATGATGATAAAAAGTAGTTCCCTATAACAATACGAATTAAAGAATGCTTTAAATTTAACTTTGTTGTGTTTGATACTTATTTAACTTTGTTTTGATTAATAAAAAAAATAATTGCCACAAAACAACAAGTACATAATGCAATTTTTGACTATTAATACTATAATCAAAATATGGTTTCATACAAACATTATTAATATTTGTAGGTATAATAAAGCCATATTTTGATAGTTACGAAATATAACACTCACGAGATATTACTGAATAAATTAAGACATCGAACTGGAAAATCAGTTATAAATTTCGCTCGAAAATTTATTGAAAAATTGCATTATTGCACCGGAACACTGATGCAATTTTCCAATAAATGTTTTTGTCGTTTGAGAATAAAATCTATAGGAGTATCCGTATTGAAAATATATGCGAGTCAACAAAAATACTTGAATAAAGGAATCCTGGATAATTTTAACGCTTTTCTCTATGTTTTCTCCAACGGATGGTTGGTCCAATGGACCCAACAGTTGACAATGTGCTGCATCTTGTCTCGAATGATTTTAATGTTGAATTTATCTTATCGGATAAAATATTGATAAGGGCGTAAAGGTGCAAGACGTCCAATCACCTTATGGGATGTGTTTTATGAATAGCGTTTGATAGTGTTGCAGCTGCTTTCCTTATCAGCGATAAATTAATTGCTAAAAGGAAGGAATCCCCTGTCAATAAGGAAAATGATAAGAGTTTGAATAGTTCGAAAATGAAACCATTATCCCTTCTTTATTTACAAGCGAAAAATGTCGAAGGTAATAATTTTGTTTTTCACTTTATGACAGTAGATTAATCCATCTTGTCAGAATATAAGAGTTCAATAATAGCAATTGTTTGAATTCTTTCAAGTGTAAAAAGAATACTATACTATACCGAAATGTCAGGCTGACCTTCAAAGACATAGGTTTATAATAAAATAAATCAAGATACTACCAAAATTGTGACTGGATGACGAATTTAGTTCATGAGATAAGAACAACATGGCTTCTGCGGTGTGGCCATTACGAAGAGAGAAGAAAAATTGCAGGAGAAAGTTCTCAACTACGTTCCACTTAGTTACAGAAGTTATGATGAGGAGGAAACTGAGAGGCCAAGTCTGCCGAAATATAGCTCCTACAAGTAAAGTAGCAACGGAACATTAATTTACTTGTTGTGTGTAGAACACAGGTATTTTAAAAGTACTTTTTAGTATGTAATATAGGCTAATGGCATACCCATTCAATTATGATCCATGACACAGGGAATCCTGCTATACACAATCCACACTTATTCCATGTATGTATGTTATTATGTCATATGTATCTTGTCAAAGCTTACTTCGTAGAGGTTCGAAACAACTTAAGTCCGTAGCTTTCTTGTTTGTATTAAGAGGCATAGCTGTTCTAATTGTAATAAAATATGATTTTTTTCAAACTAATAACTATGCAATAACTATGTAATTAGACAGACATCTTGATAACAATATAAGATGAAATATAATATTCTTACCTATATAATATTATATTTCATCTTTATTGTTATTAGTTTACTACTTTCTGATGGTTATTGATCAACTATATTTTGTTTTTTCAACTCATTGTTATGTCTATTTCCAAATTTGTTAGTCTTTATACATAAAATTTCTTTTTATGTTTTTCTGAATGATGGTTGTTATTTCTTTTTGTTTTAGAGCTCCGATGCAGACCTAAAAATCAGGCCGAAACGTCGGCACGGATAAATATTTTTTTGTTTATTTGGTTTTTTATGCTAAAAACTTTAAATACCGTTGGATATTACTGTTATGGAAAAAGAATTGGGTATACTAAAGGCTTAGTTAATAATATTGTGATCTCTGCTTTAAAAAACCTAAGGAACATCTTTTAAAGTATTTAAATCGCGAATTCACAGATTTAAGAGTTCAAAAATTAAATTATTAGAATCATATATAATTCGAAAAAAATATGAATTAGACAGATAAAAAAAAAACCAACTCGTTTTGACATTATAAGGTTTATCGGATTTATAGTTAAAGCAGGAAATGGTCTGTTGGAAAATATTTGGAAGTAGATCAGTTTGAAGACCACGAAAGTCAGAGAACAAACAAATATTTCATGAGTTGGTATCTAAGGGAGGAGTGTGGAAGGAGGTTAAACGAAATTCAAGGTAACTCTTTGCTTGTTGGAAAAGTATTGTTACGTGTATGTAACACTATAGACAATGTGTGAAGATGAACTATTGCACAAATAAAGGAACCTTTATTTATGCTAAGAAATATGAAGAGGGAGTGTAAAAGGTAGTTTAACTTAAACTAAAAAAAAAAATTATAAATGTTGAATTATTTTTTCGTGTTTTCAGAAACTAATTTGAATGTACTATCCTAAAAAGTTCAATATTATGAAAATTGTTTGAGGAATTGAACCAACGGATTTTGTCCTCACCGTCTGCATTTCTGTATAAGTTTTAAGATTAAAGAAATGAGAGGAAAAAAAGAAGCATTCAGCGGCTTAGATATTCTTGCAATTTTAAATTGGCCGGAATAAAAAGGTAATTTCATTTTCATAAATGATCTAAAAAAAAAGTTGAGCAAGAAGGAATAGACACATTTGCTTTAATGGTTGCGGCAATATTAACGTTTCCATTTCTTAATATCAGATATTTTTTTAGAGGCCTTGGCCAATGGGCTTGCTTTGCCTTTCAAATGCACCAACCCCTGTAGCTGGAGCTCCTTTAGAGAGAAAGAAAAAAAAAGTTTTAACTGTCGTTGTATATGTGGGATAATATTATGGAAGTAGATTGTGGATTATTAGAAACAAACTTGTATCAAGTTTGAGTAGAAAAGCAATTGAGCTCTATATAAATTAAATTCTAGCTATTGTTCCGTTATAAAAGTCTTTGTGATTAATTAATCACTGACATCAAAACTTCCTAACCCTTCTTTAACTCCAATGAAAACAATCGTTGATATCTTTTGAGTTATCCCTTACTTCATTATGAAATATCAATTGTCTCTTTTTTTTATTTCGTTTCATAAATTTTACTGACAATTCCGGAGGAAATATCTGACATTCTTGGTATTCTATAGTACGACTGTGAAAAAGCGATGGATGGTGAAAATTTGCGACGTCGTTTTGGTCCAGATGGTCCAATTCTGGTCAAGTCCCCCTTAAGAGGAGGATGTTTCCGAGTTATTAGAATCTATCAAAAAGAATTTTGTCCGACTTAGTCATTTGAAATTTTATGTGGTATGCCGGCAACTAAATATGTCCCAAATTAATACTTAAAACAATGATCCTGTCCACAGTTCAACTTTAGTCAACAAGAAATTTTCCGGTACGTTGAGCATAAATTTGCTTAGGATAGGACGCATTTCTTGAAAGGCTGATTTGTAAACATAAGAATATTAGTTTTTTTTGCTTCAAAATCTAATATATACTTTTATTTCTACATTCAACTTCTGAAAGGAAGATAAATTTCAGTAATCAACAATGACTCTATATTTTGAAGAATAATTTAAACGTGTATATATATTACTGAGACTATGATAGGTTTTATTTCATGCACACACATTTTTAAAGACCTAGTATTGGCATCACACGAGAATCAAATTTTTACTATCAGTAGGTTGCTGAACTGCCACAGTTCCCCATCATCTATTTATCTCAACTTAACAGTTTGCATAATCCATCACGTTAATATTTTCCCTAAATTAAAATTAAAGTTGAAAAAGTTAAGCCAAATTATCGGCTTATCCAGTATGGTTCGGTTCAAATAAATAACTTATAAAATTTATTATTATAATTTTTAATACAGTTCATACACAAAGTTTGGGTAATATAAAAAAAAATCTTTCAAATTGTTTGGTACTCTACATTCAAGACAATCAATAAATCTCAGAACCCAATGTTAAATAGAATCGCCGTTCATGTGAAATATTTAACTAGCTGGACAGAAGGCCTTCTTCACATATTCGTTAGTCTTCTTAAGAAACAGTTATAATAATAATATATGAGGAGAAGATGGTGAAGTTAGTATATAATAGTACCGGTCAGAATTTCCAAAGAACAAAGAACAAGATAACAACCAAGGAATAAAGAAAAGAAAATCAGAATGATTAAAGTAAATAATTTAATCATTCTGATTTTCATTTTGTACAGAATGAAAATTAATAAAAAGAAAGTAATAAAAGAAGTGGAAAATAAAACGTATATACAGGTAATTAAATATATAAGTAAAATAACATAATTAAGGGAAAAAATATAAAGTTATATAGTGAAAAGAAATATGAATATAGAATAAAGAATTGATTAATTTGATTTGCTGAAATCTCTATTCTATATTCATATTACTTTGTTTTGTTTTTCATTATATAACTTTATATTTTTATGTACTTAATTATGTTATTTTACTTACATATTTAGTTACCAATATATACGTTTTATTTTTCTATTCTTTCATTTTTTTTTTATTATTTTTTAAAAATTTATTTATTGATATTTACAACTGTATAAAAAATACAACAAGTAAATTTGATCATAATGACAATGATATGAATGTAGAGAAACTACCCAGTAGTAGAACTCTAAAAACAGTTTACAATATAAGGACACGAGGCCATGTTCTTTTCAGGCGCCTCGGAGGATTGCCAGGAATGGAAGAGGAAGCAAGGTTAGAAACTAGTGGGTTTGGGTGGTTAGGGAGTTTATTATGGAAGGAATAATATCGGGTTCGGGCTAGATCGGTTACATTTATTTTTTTAAATTTTCATTTTGTGCAATTATTTACATTAATCATTCTGTATCTTTTTTTTTTATTACTTGGTTGTTATCTTGTTCATTGTTTTTAGCCCTGATGAAGGCTGGGAATTCTAGCCGAAGCGTTGGCACTATTAAATAAATTTTTAAAATTTATTTTTGTAATTTTCTGACCGTACCCTCAACCATCTTCTTCTCATATACATATGATTATCCATTGTCATCTATATTTTCATCATTATAATAATCATAATTAAGATTTATTTTTAAATATTTCTCGTTTATTGTTATTTACATCATGAATATGTCGATAACAATAAATAACACCAAAATATTTAATTTCAGTTAATTAATAATCAGTATAAATAATATCCACCTCCGCAAAGTTATTTTTAAGTTTCTGACAAACTTGAACATCGCCGTGCCTCTGAAAGGATTCTTGATAAGATAAAACCACAAAGGTAGGTGTAAAGATTGGAATCTCTTACTTTGGAGAATCAGTTGCTAACGAAAGTGCTTAACATTTTGAGACTTTCCTCAGTCATTTCCTTAAAACATTCATTAAAATAACAATTGAGAATCCTAATGATTACGTTAAATTATTCTCATTCTTAACTTGATTATAACACCGATTCTTAGTTTTAGTTAATTTTATTAGTGGTTGTTTTCAATGGAGTTGAATAAGGGTTAAGAGGTTTTGACATCAGCGATTAATTTATTCACAAAGACTCTGTAATGGTACAAGAGTTAACATGTTTAATTCATACAGAGCTCGATTGATTTTCTACCCAAACTTGATACAGGTTTGCTTCTAATAATCCACTATTTACCTCCATAACATTATCCCACATACAACGTCCATCCAATCAAGAAGTAATTTTGGTGTCGATCTAAACACCTAAGTAATAATGAAAATAAAAACTTCAAAGGCTTCCTAAATAGTTCCAATGGGTGAGCGATAATTTATTAAATTTCAACATTCTCCAACCTTTTTGTTTTTTTATTAATTTGTTAATTTATTATTAATGTTAGTTTTTTTTATTAACTCTGAAGATTTGTTATCAAGAGTTATAAAAAAATAATTATCACTCTAAATTATTTGGAAAGATTTCAAATTTTAATATTTTTTCTTTAGAAGCAATTTATGATTTTTTACCTAATTTCTTAATTAATTAATTACTAAGAATTCTAAATAAAAAGTTTTGTTTTCAGTATGTGTTCAATAAATATTTTGATAAGCAACACACGAACATTACATTACATATAAGTTTCGAATTTCGTATTTTTTAATAAACATATTACAAGTTTTGATAATGTGATGTTTGTCAAACATTACTCCTTATATTATTGTCGTTTAATTGAAATTCCTTGATTATTAATGAGAAAGAAAGTTCCTTAGAACTTATTGGAGTGCGATTTGCTGAGTGATATATAGGGAAAAAAAAATTGAACAATTACCATACTTTCCCCAACTCAAGTCGCCAAGTAAACAAAAAATTATTCGCTAGTGTAAAAATAGTACTTAACCAGTTAAAGGAAATCAATAGGACATGTAAGATGTTGAAAGAAGTTTGTGCCGGAATTAATTTGGCAATGGGCCATTGGTGGACTGAAGTGAGATCTTTGCCCCCAAGCCCGTACTGGCCTCACTAATTGTCCAGCTGTCCGTCTGCTTAGCGAGTCCGTCTTTGACCTATTCCAGGCTACCGCCAATTGGGGCCAACGCGATGAATGCAAATTGTCAAACAGCTTCAACGACCACATTTACATACATCTGTTGGATCACTTAACACATCGATCCGCGTCCATAACTATTCAAAATACATCTCATCTGAATATCCAAACTGATTAATCATTGTTTCCCCGCAAAATTTATGATGTTTTTGCACGTAATTAAATTTTGATGATTCGATATATTCTAGTTAGCATACATCGCATCAGTTCAGGCAACGTGATTGTTCATTGAGGGGAGCATTACATATAATTAAAATAAAAATGCAGAAAAATATCATGTTTAAATTAAATTTGAAAATGAATATGTTTTATCACTATTCTGAATCATAAAAATCTAATTCAAAATTCTTTAAAATATGCATCCTAAACCCCCCATAATTATATTAATAATAGAAATAAATAGGGCAAATCACTTGATCAGTTTCTTTTAAAAACTGGATATATAATGTTTCATTGCTGATTAAAATAAAGAAATAATCAATAAATAAAATTTCGCTATTCCTATTTTGTGTATTAGAAAAAAAAGATTATATTAAAAAAAAAATATTACTTTCCTTGAAAATAACCTAATTTCGCTTCTTTAATTTCTATTCCTTTAAGTACAGAGAGGTCCTCTCGTACCAATGCATTATCATTTTTTTCATCTGGATAATTTATTTTGCTCTTTGTCTTCTAAGCCTTTTGAAGTACTGCAAATACGTATTTCTGGGTTTGCCTTTACCTTACTACTTCAATTCGTCTAAAACCTAACCCTGATTCGAAACTATGTCACTTCTGACACGATGTTACTAAGGTGACGCCTAGATCTATCCTATAAGAAAATATAAAAGCAACATCTTTAAAATTTGGGTACTTTGGCTTAAGTTCATGTATTCTACACGAGTGCAATTCTTGTGCGAAAATTTCGTCTGACATCCTCGATCGGATTGAGTTTTAGGTTTTGCATTAGCCTCTTCAGACATCTGGTATGAACTTCCCCGAGGTAATCGACCACAATTCGAGCTGTGTGTGGTGGAGTATTGTTCTGTATACAGCGTGCATCTGTCTTTAATATTGGTGGCCAAGTCACAGTAAAACTGGACCGCAGGACTGCGAAAGGCTTGAAGGTGGGCCAGTATGAGGGATCGGTAGTAGAAGTTTTGTGGGAACTAAAGCCTCTTTATTGTACATTACTGATGTATGTGTGTTACTTGAGGGGTTTTTAATTTACTTTTAAGCAGTT
Organism: Halyomorpha halys; assembly: GCF_000696795.3. Taxonomy (NCBI): domain Eukaryota; kingdom Metazoa; phylum Arthropoda; class Insecta; order Hemiptera; family Pentatomidae; genus Halyomorpha; species Halyomorpha halys. Next base: position 603,755 of record NW_027110600.1, read on the forward strand.
TTCCTTAATTTTAAATTTTTCTTATGGGACCTCCCGTTATTAGCTTCATTCCGCTTGGCCAGAGCGGGGTGATTTTTAATTAAACTCTATTTAATCTTTCACTGTAAAGCTTAGCATCAAATGCTTCGCCAACTGGAACCAGTTCAAAGTGCAATACACTATCATGATAATTTCTATATCTTGTTTCCCGAATCGAATTTCCTGAACCAGAACAGTGCCGTGAGATTTTGTATCATATTTTCATTACCAACCACAGAAAATTCCCTGATTGCTGTTTTTTTTATTAGCCCTTAATCACCAGCAGTGCTTCAGCAGGAATTGCACTTTTTTTTCTCGATATTTTGGAGAACTTTATAAAACGGAAGGAAGGCGGAGACAGTTAGTATGTAAAATTATTTATTAAAAAAAAAAGAACATATGCAGTGTTCAGTTTGAATAAGAATTAAAATGGAAACATAAATATTAGCTATGCATTTATGCACAAAGTCTATTGTAACGGCTTAGTAATATCTTAGGTCAGTCTTAGATCCTGGGGTTTTAAGTAGTTGAACAAGTTCAAAATTCTACTTAGCCAACAATACAGACTTTATTAAAAGGAGGATTATTATTAAAATATTATTATTAAAAGGAGGGATTGGGACTTCTAAGAGAAACATTTTCATTTTATTAGTGTCTAATGTTGGTATTAGGGGACTAAAATGTACAGAGCTTCTTAAACAATGTTATTTAGCATTTTTCGAAACATATTTATGTCTCATTAAATGTGACATAAGAAAGAGCGAAAATAGGATTCTCGTCGGCAGTGCTCTCTAAGTGGGTCAATAAAGCTTAGTATTTAATTAAAATTTATTTTATAAATAATTCCTGTTTGCGTTTATCAATATAATTGATTGCTGGATTCTGCACTGAAACATTTCCTATGAACTAATATAACGGAATATGATGTACGAGTATCATCATGTGGTTTTGATATTATAGGCCGTCCGGCGATGACAATTCCAATCTGGCCTTGGGGGTCAACTTTTTTAATTTATGTGGCAGTACCGTAAAAAAACTTGTCCCCTTAACGTGGTTAGAATAGGATGATTACCTCAAGATAACCCTTTCCCCCCAATCCTCTGGATGTCAGAAATAAAAGGGGTTTGCGAGGGAGTGCTATTGAAATTAATATTGTTCTGCAAAAAATATTTAAATAATTTAAAATAAATTTTTATCTATCTACAGCCCATACTATAAAGTGCTCAATGAATAAAAATCGAATTGTTCTCCTAACCATTTACAGTAATAAAAAAAAAAAATTCAAATTCAATTAAAAATTGAACAGACTTTGTCTGGGTTGGTGGCCCAAATTAGCCTTCACCACGCTTCCCTGTCTTGGGCTACTGCTTTCCTGTGTTCTGCATGCAGCTCTTTCCCATCTTTGGAGATTCTATCTATCCCGCTAGTTGTTAGCCTCCCACGTGGTCTCTTGCCTTCAATACAGACATTCATTGTTGTGTAGAGGCGTCCTGATGGATTGCTTCCAGCCACATGTCCCGCTCATCTTTACCTCCTCGCCTTCATATCGTGAGATATTGACTGACCAATCTCTGCAAATAGTTCACTGTTAGTTCTTCTCCTCCATGTGATAAGGCTCTAATAAAAGATATCTCCTGTAATTCTTTATTAAGAATTTAATATCTAGGATATTAATTAATCTACTAAATAAAGAAAATTAACCAGTTTATCGTAATAATATGCATAAATCATCTGTGTGTCATATTTATTCGGTTATTTAATATGATCTAAAAATGAATGAAATATATATATAGCCTTGAACGTATTCTTAGCGAAAAATTTAGGTATGCGATATATGATTCTTGGAACTGTAAAACAAACGAGTAATGTGAAAGTCTCTCCGTCCAACATTTATTTTTTGGTCGGAACTCTGCAGGGCTTTATTAAAATTTATTCTCGCTACTGTAGTGCCATCACCAGGCTCTGTTGACTGTAAAAACGTTGAGTGCGTGTATATATATATACTTTTTCATTGTTATTTTTTTTCAGAGACATATCTAGGGTTTAGGTGCTTTTATATTATTTTTTTTATATTGTGGAATCTTTTCTTTAGTGCACTCTGGGATTATTTTAAAAGCTGCCTCGGGCTGGTTTTCTATAACGCAATAATCGTCGAAAGCTTTTATTCATCTTCTATTTTATACATTTTAGATTATTGTAAAAAATTCGTATATAGATTGTTTCACAGGTCAGTACCATCAAGAATATCATAAGCTTGAATCAATATTTCAATCTTCATAAATGTGACCTAAATCAAGAACAGGAAATGTTAATGTGTTACACATCTCGCAAAAATAAATCTAAACAGAACTGTATTGAGAAGGATTATTGCAAAAATGAAATAAGATTCTTGAAATTCGATTCCAGAGCATTCTACTGACATAGCTTCTACTGTAGTATATTATATGTGTTTTTTTCATAATCAGACCACAGGTTTGGGTTTAACAATAGACTGAGCCCAACTACCAGTCTGGTGTCTAGGTACCAGTTATGTCCCCCATACTAGACACTATATAACAAGGCGATTGAGCTGGTCACCGGATGTAATACATACTTCCTGAACCTGACTTGCTATTTTCTTTCAGATTACCAACCACTCCTATTAGCTGCCTGACATATGCCAACAATATAGCATTATCATTATGTTCTTTTTTAATGAAAATTGAGGATGGGCTCTCTTCTCTAGATTCCCTGTCCGATAAACGTCTACCTTCACTTTTTGATAATTTGTTTTTACCAAACTTGTCTCTTCTTAGTTTTCATAGTATAGAACAAACAGTCAGAAAGTGGAAAACATCCTCTGGTCTCTTGTGTTTTTTTTAAATTTTAATGACATTGGACTTTTCCATACAGCCAGGTATAAATTAATTTGTATTCCCACAATTTTCACAATTGTTGGGGGTCGGCCGATGCACCGCCAGTAGAACTCAGACTGGTAAGACTGTGGCCAACCACTGAGCTATCGACGACCCTGGTCCCTTGAGGTTGCACAGTGAACAAATAGCATTGTCATTAACGTCCCAGGATTGAGATTAAATGTTTCGGTTCTCGTCTTCATTACCGTACTGGTAGAGAAGCAGACTGTTTTCAATGTTGATATATAAAATATCGAAGTTTTGAATAATAAATGAAATCGTGCTGTCGCAAGTCTCTCCGTTAATAATTGTTTCCAAACTTTTCTGTTGAGTCCTCTAAATCATCTACGGGATTTCTTCTCTTACCAATGGCGTACTTAAGAATTTCTGAATATTTATCCTTTATTTTGTATTGTTACGGCGGGTAGGGGTCCGAAAGGAACCTTTACTAGCCCAACCGTGAAAAGAAAAGAATAGTCGAATTTTGTTATTTTTGTATTTTTAAATAAGTAAACATAATAAAAGGAACAAAAGATATACAAACTAGAACAAAAAAAGAAAGCTTAAAACTATTAAAAAACTAAATTAATTGAACAAAAGAGTAAAAAAAGTCTTATTTCACCGGTGATTGGTGGGGCCCCGGTTGTGGTTGTTCTGAGTGGATATTCTCGTGGAGGTAGATCGACAAAAGGGACGTACGTCCGCCCGCCTTGTCCTCTTGGAGGAAGAGCTGAAGAAGTCCGCCCGCCGTGGCTAAGATGATTTAGCTGGCGAAGATGGCCAGAATGCTGGCAACTACGAATGCATAGTGAGGAGAAAAAAAAGAAGATATGTCTATGCAGTGAGACGTTAAGAAGTTGTCTGTCTATTTTTTGTTTAAAAACAATAGAGAGAAGTTGTTTTGTTTTTAACGTTATAAAAATCATATGTTTTAATTATCGATTTGTGGACCGTATGTTGGCCGCAACATGTATATTTCACGGAGATCATAGATCCATGAAAATTTTCTAGAAAATAATTTTCTCTGTTGATTGCTCTATTAATACACTTAATTGTAAACCTCCAGGTTACAATTCAGATGCAGTCTGAGACTGTAAAAATATAGTGGCATTCTTCCAGCAGTTTTGGTAGTGCTTAGTTTTGGCGTGACTTCAGTAGGAGAAATAATGGCTTCATAAAACATCTCTGTACCTCTCCTACTTTTTCATATTTATTTCTACTCAAATTTGAACTCCATAAAAAATAAACGCTTTTGCAGCTACTTTGAATACTTGATAGTAGGTATGTATTGGGACTTTCTTGAACATGAATTACATAGATCCTGTACACAATTCTGTCTTGCTGTGGTGAGTATGCTAATTTGCAGCAGTGTTACATAAACATCTTCAAAGTACTGTTATCGCTGTAGAAGATAACTAGTACATCACTACAAAAAATCCAAGCACATACTCAGCGTTATCTGTAGTTATGATACCTGAATTTACGTTTCATTTACTGATGGATTAAGCGAGTATTTTGGAAACTTGTTGAGAGTTGCTTGTATTTGAAACATTTAAATTATAATTGGTGCAATAACAAGTAAAACTGATCAAATATTCATATTGTTTCTGTTTGTGTGTTAACGCCATATATATATTAATTACAATATAAATATTTTCTAAAGTAAATAGATTTAATTACTTTATTTATTTTGTATTTTAGTGTGAAGTTTTAAATAAAGAGGATTTATGCTTGTGTTGGTAATGTTTATGTGGTGAAATACCGGCTAGCAAGATTAGCCACAATAACAAGTAAAAGTAGTATTACAGGGGACTAAGGTCAGTGGCCATGGTACAGTCGCCCTGTCGACTTCTTATAGTCGCCCTGGCGCGTAGCCTATGTACAGTCGCCCTGTCGGCTTTTTATAGTCGACCTGACGAGTAGCCTATTTACAGTCGCCCTGTCGACTTCTTATAGTCGCCCTGGCGAGTAGCCTAGGTACAGTCGCCCTGACGAGTAGCCTAGGTACAGTCGCCCTGTCGAATTCTTATAGTCGCCCTGACGAGTAACCTAGGTACAGTCGCCCGGGCGAATTCCTATAGTCGCTCTGATTAGTAGCCTAATTACAGTCACCCAGTCGCTGTACTCGTCACCTGACCTTTCTGGATGAGATCATTGGAGCACCGGTTCACTGTGTGGGCCTACCTACGATTAAGAACAACATCGTCTCCGACCTTTTCGGTACGAACTTCAGGACCCCGACCCATCGGAGTTCATCACTTCGTAAAATTTTATAACTAGCAATTTTGTTTTTTTAGTCTTTGGTTTTTTATATATAACAGTGAACATAGTTTTTTTTATTCTAAAATCGAAGGACCTTTTCATTTTAAAATGTTTTATGTATTTTGGACAGTTTCCTCTTTTTGTTTGTGATTTAATTTATGTATTTGATTTCATTTAATTTACAAATAAATGTTTTTATCCGAACCAGCGTTTATTTTATTTTTTTTTTTTTTTAGTCAAGGAGACAATGTCGAATTGAGGTGGCTTAACATTGTGCCTAAGGAATTTCTGCTCTGTTAAACTAGTTATTAATATTATAAACATATAAGAACAAGTTCTTTCCTAAGTCGAACAATAAAACTAACTGAAGTGAATGATTTCTCAAGTACGTTAGGCTGCTGAAAAGAAGTTCTATAAGAAGCCTAATAGAGTCGGGAGCGAGACGAAGTAATCCCCGATATATAGAGCCGACAGTTTGGACAGGCGTGTTTTAATATCGTTCTGACACAGTAGCCCTATAAGATCGCGATCCATCACTCTCATATCCTTCCAGAAGTTATCCGTTATATCCTTCATGTTCACATCTGGAGGAACTGTTTTCATCTAAAGATATCGAAGAATGTCATTTGATCCTTTCATTTGTACATGAGGCAGCTCAGCGAATCCAAGGGAGACATCAATCATTCAATAATGCAAGTGGTGTGATGGCTGTAAGAATTATATTTTGAGCAAATTAATGATAAGATTTGTATTTTAATAATTAATTACGAATACCCAACTATATAGGTAAATAGAAAATAATTTTACATTGAAATTCAATGGGGATTTGGTCTTATCTTATTATTATTATGATCTGAATATTATCTATATATTGTATTTAATTGTTCAACTACATTATGATACTTATCACAACAATCGCATACTAAAATAATATTTTAAAAGACGCACTGTAATACAATAACTTAATAGGTTTTAAATACCATATTATTTCGTATATAATTTAGTTTCTCATCTTCGTGTTTTTATTGTAAATTAATAAAACTACATTTAAAAATATTTCTTAAATGTTATGAATCCACGAAACATTCAAATAATTACAAATGTAATGTTTTGAATAATTGAGATAATATTTACTGTAGTATGAAATGAAATAGCCTTTTATTTATGCAATAAATTAAAATCATACAAAATACAATATAAACATTTAAAGAAGATATATATATATATAATAGTTGAAAAAACATTAACTTCTATTAATTTTCTTTCCATCTTTCTGTGTCCTTTCCTGCATAGGCCTTCCCTTTCGGGAGTAATATTCAGCACTTCCTGGGGTGACCAGCCTTATTGGGAGGCGAGTTCTTTCCATCCTGCCATCCTCTAGAACATATCGTTCCATCTTTTCTTTTGACGTCCTATTCTTCTTTGAAGGTCGTATGGAGTACATTATGTGGCAATTTTTGACTACCTGTCATCTTCGCACCGAAGGAGATGCCATTGTTTCCAATCTTTTCATCTTCAGTGTGTCAGTGAGTCGGTTTCTTTCTGGATCCAAGCATTTCTTATTCGATCCCTTTTCCTCACACTCACAATGCTTCTTCCAATATTATTTTGCCACACCTGTAATTTCCTCTTCTGAGCTGTATTCAGTGACCACGCTTGGAATCCATAGCCACTGGGTTAATGCAACTATCTAAGACCTGCCTTTTAAGGTCAATAGTTGTTTTCTGTAGTATAAATTGCCGTTAATGTTATATATAGATTGATTTCTTGTAAAATTTAAGAAAAAGAGATAAAAAAATTATTTTCTTTACAAAACTATATACATTTACAGTTGTTTAAAATAATAGAAGAAACAATTTCAAATAAATGTTATTTTCTTCTGCAATATTTTCATAAGCTTAGTTATGATTATAGTTACCTTCATTATTTTAGTTATGATTATAGTTACCTTCATAATCTTAGTTATGATTATAGTTAGTTGTTGTTGTTGATTGTTGCTTAAATGCGTAAAACCCTCTGGTCATCAACGCCTATAGGATGATAAAAGTAAAAAAAAAAAAAAATAATAAAATAAATAAATAAATAAAAAAT
>NW_027110600.1:611574-633578 GCF_000696795.3 Halyomorpha halys
ATGATTATAGTTAGTTATAGTTACCTTCATAATCTTATTTATAAGTAACGAAACAATTTCAGATAACCTCCAGGACTTGACAAATTATTGAACATAAATCATTGAATTAAATATATTACCTAAGCCAACTGTAAAATTAAATAAAGGGAAGTTTTCAGGAAGTAAACATTAATATTATTTTTTATATAAAAAGAATTTTAGTCAAACTTTAAATTTATTTTTTTAATTTTAAGTCTAACTTTATTTTATTACAAGATTTTATGAAGTTATTCATATTTTTAACTATAAGGCTCAAATGCAGGTAGGATGAAATTAAAAAGTAATTTTTTCAAAATAATTATTATGTCAACATGACAACAGTATCAGACTGACGAATCAAAAAAAACACTTGGCAGGCAACGCCAGTGAAAATCGTGTTGGAATCAAGAGAGTGACATAACCCTACTCTCCTTCAAAGCAAAAGCTAAACCTAATGGCCAATGCCACGGAAGTATTTATTTTTTTAATTTATTTATTTCCACCTTCCCCTGCCTTATAAGCAATACAGGTTTGCAGCAGCAGTTTGATGTTACATATCCATCACAAACTACTGCTAATGAATCAATTTAAAATTACAATGATTTATGTACAGTTTTCTTAAGGTTCAGTCTTCCGTCCACAGGCATTCCAGAGGCTGGTCTTCTTCTTTGACGAAAATTGAAGTGGCTTGGTCCAATAATTGTTGTCCACTTGTATTCAAATTCTTTGTAATACGGGTGGTTTTCTTCGCTTACTAGCTGAGGGAAGTCGTTCTCAGTGAGGGCGCCCGGTTTCCCTCAGCAATCTGGCCCGCAATGCATCAAAGAAGGCCACGAAAGTAGGTTCACATTGAGGTGAATACGAATTTCCGCAAATTGTAATATAGACTGAAACAGAAGGCACTCAGTGATTGGCACGTACTTTCCCATTACTCCTGCCCTCCTAGCCTCAGAAAGGCATATAGCACCCACTTTTTTGGCTTCACTTTACCTGGCAGCTTACTCCCTCTATTTTACTCATTCCTCCAGTGTTAGAAGAGAAATTTTTTTATGCGGTCATCGTTATTCCCCACTACTTTCATTGACTTTTTTGTTAAATATTTTTTTTTAAATCTTTGGCCTTCAAACGGTATATAACACATCTATATTACAACTCTATATTACCTGAATAGAAAAAAAAAACCTTTTATTTTCTTATGTTAATCATTAAATTCTTTCATAGTTTATTGTTATCAGTTTTAATTACTAATGAAAATGTGAAATGGTTCATCATTTCAAAGAAACAAAATTAAAGGTACTAAACAGGATTTTATTTAATTCCTCATTTAGGTCAAACAGGGTTAATGAGAACGAGGCCTTGCTGGTATTAAAGACCAGTTAATTTTACCTTGTCAATTCAAATTTGACCGAAATTGTATTGGAACTAAATGTATACAGTACTCAACACCTTTTTATGTATTCTATTTATGTGTTAGTGAAAGTGAAAAATATTTATCGCTCTTTAACAATGTTTTTTTTCACACTATAATACAATATTTTAGTTACATGATAAAAATTGAATGAATTGAAAATTAAATGAAAAAAAATTTGCCTTTTTAAAATGAGTGTTTCTTGTAAAATGTTCTGATTTTATCACATACCGGTAAAAAATAAAGTTTAAGCAAATTATTGCAAATGAACTGTGAATTAAATTTAACAAACAGATTAAATTTAGAATAGATAAACAAATGAATTTATAAATAACAAATAAATTTTGAGCTCAAATTCGGAGTACATGAATATTTATTAGGACACTATTATATTCTATGGTTCGTCGAATAATCCTTTCATCATAAGGCATAAACATTTAATTTTATTCCCACATATCAGTTTCCTATAAATTTTAGTAATTCATTGCTATGTTTCAAGAATCAAAATACAATTTTTTAAAAAATCCCTAAAATCTTTTGATTTCTGTTAAAAAAAAGAAGTAAAATTACACTTAATTATAAGACATTTTATTTAACATCAATTGAAAAAAATGAAGTCGAGGAATATTTCCAAATAAAAATGCTTTAAATATTTTAAAATTAAATCAAATCATTTGGAGTTATTTTGAAACTTATTGACAAAATTAGCTGATTTTAGAATTTCCATGGGGAGTTAGTTATCAGTCTTGGTCATTTGTAGTAGTGTACTTTGTTATGGAGGTTGAACTCCAGGCAGACAGATATTCATCTTTCAATAAATTACCATAAATCAATGGTTGTTATTGTCTGAGTCATTTCATTTTTCATGGAATGGATAGTCGAATCACAATGTACAACGAATAAATACAAGAAGAAAACAAAACATGATCAGGACGATGTTTAATTCATTGATGATTGATAACGACAATTCTCTATTCCAGGAAGAACTATTAATTTATTTTTCGTTATTTTTCTAAACATTAACCATTTTTTCAGTTTGGAACTACTTTCTGCGAGAGTTAACCATATTGAGGCGTGCTCCAACCCCCCATTTCTTCACCTATGCCATTTAAATAAATTCTTTCCAAACAGTACAAGTAATTTTTTTTTAAATATTTTTTTCCTTTCTGTAAATTTTTATAAAAGACTTACATAATGTCATAATAATGAAGAAAAACTATTTTTTCATATAATAGTAATTTATGTTGGGAGTAACCATATTTAACATAATTGCTGATCATTAATTTCCTGTTTAGTTATTTCAACTTTTCAGAGAATTGATATTGCTAAGTGTCGTATTTTTCTGTTTAGGATATTACAGGAATAAAAATATTTAAAAAAACAAGTTTACATTAATTCTTCAAGTGAGAATAAGTCAGGAAAGAAAATATAATTAATTTTGATCAGGCTCAAGCTGGAGAATGAATAGGCACAAATATATCTCGAACTAAATTGCTGTAGTGTCTAATATTTCCTGAGCTTAGGAAAATGTTCTAATGGCAAGATCATCTTGCTCGATCTTCTCTCCTCTAGCTTCTTTCATATAATGAAATAGTCATTTTGTTACTTATATCAATCATGCCGAGACTAAATCAGCCATTGATCCCGGGAGGAAAAATAAACAAAAATTAAGAAATATACTGGCTGGCCGCGTACTGATAACTTACCCCGACCGTGAAACATTAATGGCTCGCCTGCCTTGGGTTGCGCAACTCTGGCGTACATATTAAAATTTAATGTTTGAATCATATGGTAAGACATCTGTTAATAATTAATTATTATTAGGAACTCTTGCTAAACTGTGACGAATCTAAGAACTTCTTTTCTTTCTCAAAAATGTAATAAGATGAAACCACTTTGACAGAATTTACTAAGCGTTTGGGTTTTTAAACGCAAATACAGATATATACAGATTTAAAACTATACTTAATATTTCCTAAGATTCTATGATTCCATTCCTCAGGACAGATCCGCAAGGATATTAATCCTAGGATACTAATCCTCCCTCATTTTCCTCTACTTTGACTACGGTTCCTTGGTCTACGAAGGGCTATCTGATAGTCTAGAGTTGAGACTCCTGAGTTGCTTCGTAAGATTTATCTTTGAGTCTTCCAGGCGCTCTCATCTCTCCCGTAGGTTCACCGAATTGAAGTGGCTCTATTCAACCTCCCGAAGGCAATACCTCCTTAGTTTTTTCCTATTCCAAGTTCTTAAAATAAAAAAAAAACCTACCTATATCCTTGATCTTCTCACTTTTCGTTCATCCATCCATTCATTAAACACCAAATCCCAACCTACCGATTTATACATGTCCTCCTATAGAACCGTCTCCTTCAGCGAATCCTTCGTCATACGAGCAACCTCCTTCTGGAATTCTCTTCCCATATCCATTCGCCAATCCTCATCCATTCTCTCCTTTAAACAACACCCATTCCTTCACTTAGTCCATATAACCAAACCTCCACATCATTGTGAACAATGTATAGGCATAGTAATAGTAAATAGACATATATTAATTACCATTATTAATAGTAGCTAAACTAAGGCCTTAATGTAGTTTCTTTTAATTACTGTGAACTTTTAAATGTTTGCCAGACAAATAATCATAATGTGAGAATCATGTATTTATTTTCATGGTACCTATGCCTCAGAGTTAAATTATTTTTTCATTTCATAAAAATATCTTTAATAACCATAATACAGTAAACAATAAACATGTAACAATAAAATGTTTACGTTTCATTAATTGAAGAGGACAAGGAGATATTTGTTTTATTATTTTGTATGAATCTTTCTTTTTGTTTTAAATTAAATTATATATTTTTTACCTTGCACAAAATGGTAAACATTAAATTTTTACATATATAGAAAGATGGTCAGGGTTGCGGTCAAAGGAGAATCAAAAATAGTTTACAACTATTTATTTTTGTTTCTTCTTTGACTGCAACTCTGACCATATTCCTATATATCAATTTTTACGGTCAACTCTATATACATTAAATTTTTACCTTTAATATTTACCATTTTGTTTAATTTTCCTAAAATTTATTGTAAATTTTAGGAAAAGAACATTCCATGCAATAAGGAAAAGATCACCAATCACACGACTTACGGATACAAGAATCAGTTCTATCTTTAGCTATCCAGCATTCTTTCAGTAACTTTATTATAATGTTAATTCCCTGAAATTGAATGTTAGTAGCATTAAAATTTAATAAAAAGTTCCTTAAATAACTGTGGAAAGTGATGATTTCCATGATTCGATGATGTAACGTAGTTAGTCCTTGTTTCGTTGGATAAAGATGGATTTTGATGCAATATAATTTTTTTTTTTTTTTTTATCACTGATAGATTTATTTATTGATAGATATTACAATCTACCACACAGTTGTGGGCAATAGGTAATAGTGATGAATGATCTCATACACACCAAAATAAAAAAAAAATAAAATAAAATACAAATTTAAAAAAAAACAACTCTCTGAAAATATATACAAACAAAATAATAAACAAGATGAACATAATCAAACTTGATGCAATATCAAAGAAAAATAAAATAGCTTTATTTTAGAAATCAAAGACTTTCTAAAAAAATAAATGAAATAAGATTTAATACCTTTACGGCAATAATTAGTTTCATTTATTCGAAATTAAGAACGTAGATAAACAAAAAAAAAGATTTATTATATATGATTATATATAGAGGGATATTGATGAGAAAAAAGTAAGCCTCTACAAATAGGCTGGAAATGTCCCAAGAATGCCTGAAGACAAGGCCTCAGAGAGCATTCTTCCAGATGAAATCGATATTAATGGAAGGAATGGCTGTATATATATACACATAAAAAAAACGGAAAAGAACAATTTAGTTAACTGATTGCTATAATACTTATCTGTCTAAACGACTATACAAAAAGAGGAAGAGTTGGATTGTTTGAGGAACTAATATTAAAAACCACCGATCCGATTTGATATGTTCTTTTTAGGTTATGACTGATAGAAATGAAGCATTAATAAGTACATTCCAGTTCTGTTGAATAAATTAATAAATGTCGTACAGGGATTGCTTTTGAACTTGCAGCACTTTTACAGTTTGATTGACTCCGAACGGGCTGGAAGTGGACAGGTATGCAAATAGAGTCAATGTCAATTCAGCTACAACCCACTGGTTTGGTAGTGTTCCAGGAAATCACGGACACCGGACGGAATGAGCAATCCCAAGAGTTTGTTCCGCACTTTATACAACCAGGGGTTACAGTAACACGTCACGTACGTTTCAGGTCATGTACCAAGTGTAATTAATGAAACGGTTGCTTGTTTACAAGTGCGTAGGCTGAATAATTAGCACAAAATTAGTCCACTGCTCTATGCTCGTGTACTAGACCATTTCAAATCGAATAAATCATATTTATTTCAATGCCAGAATTATCTAAATTCGTAAAGTACACCGCTTTTTAATTCAGGTATAAGATCATATCAAGAAGAAGTTAAGATCATATCAAATCTTTGCGTTCCTTTATTAAAGGGGTTAATGATTAACTTATTATTAAATTTTCAATGTATAAATTCTATTGAAATTGCAATTTCAAAAAAAACTGTTATTCTGTTTTGAAAAAGAGCTCTAAGGATCATGCCATACATTGCACCACTAGGGATGGAGATGCATTGGTCAAATTTATTGTAATTATTAGGGGAAATGCCCTGGTAACGTCTCAAAAATGAATTTATTTCAGAACAAACATTAGACAAAGTTTAAGTTCTACTTAGAAGCCTCTACGATGTTTCCTCTAAATGTTGCTACACATGTTGAAGCATAATCAATCTTTTTGCACACGCTCAAGCATACTTGTAAGAATGACTGAGTATCCATGCTTACCAAGTATGTCTGAGCGTCTTTATCCACATTTAGTTCAATGCACTAACTGAGTCAATTCTGGAACTTCATTCGAAGACAGTTATGATTTGGAATGTGACACATTAGGTCTGAAGTAGGAAATCGATTAGGATAAGAGATGGTGGGTTCCAGGGAATGAATGGGTCGGTAATACACTAAAGGAACTTACTGGCGCAATCTCCTCTGCTTCTTCGATTCATCCTTACAGCATCAATGCACACTTCCTCATGTCGCAGGATTCCTGGCTCCTTTTACAGAAGAAAGAGGAGATTACGGTTTTGTTCTGGCCTTATTTCATCTCTTATCATAAATCTCTTTGATATCATCACTCAGGATATTTTATCTTTTGTTATTAAATTATTAGTTTAATAATTATTTATTTCATAAAATTAGTATTAAGCTAAAAATACAATAAGGAAATATAATGGACTAAAAAGATGAGAGACTTGGAAAGTAAGTACCCGTTAGTACCATTCCTATTCCTGTACCTACCGGTGGTGAGAACAAGGTGCAGCCTGATGAGTAAGGCTCTGGGCTGCTTTGCAGTAAAGTTTAAAATTATTTTTAATAGTATTTAGCTGAAACTCCCCTCCCCCCAAAAAATTTTATAATAAGAAAATTATTATGGGAAAAGCATTGTCCCACTGCTGGCGCACGCCGAATGCTAGAAGTGTGGAGGAAGAGAAAAAAAAAAAACATATGAAATGGGGGTTGATTTTATTTTTGAAAAAGTAAAAAGGATTGAATAATTTTCATTTTCTTACCAGCTAACGAGGGACCGACAGTGAGTAAGGTTAAAAAAAAGAAAGGAGTAACTGACAACAAAATTAATTATTCCATTTTTAATTTCCTCTTTTGTTATCTCTTATCTACCATACTTATCTTTCTTTTTTTATGTTTACATTTCTTCCTTTTTAGTATTAAATTTCTGTTTTTTTATTTTTTATTTACATCTTTAGAAAACGGAAGTGTCTAACCCTTTTTTATATTAAATTAAATTTATATTATTTTTCCCAAACGCTTTAATATTTTTTAAGTACAAAGTACAAATATTTTTTAATTTTGATCATTTTTGTATGTGATCTTTATTAGTCCTAATGAAGACCTATGAATACATATTAGGCAATAATATTTAAACATCTTTTTAATTTCTAATCTTATTCCATTAAATTTTCAACTCATCATACTCTCAACATAATTTTAAATATAAAAGATTTTACCCTTTGAACAAAAGTGAAATTCACCCGAAGTTCAAAGCATGCCAATAAAAATTTTATTTGTATATATATATATATATTTCTTTAAAACCTATAATATTCTCAATTTATAATTCCTAAACATATAAACTGTATTTTTTCAAAAGAAAACTATATTATCCATTTATTGGATTTATAAGGTCCATATTTATTAAATTCTCAGCCCTACCTGAAGTGAGGTAAAAAGCTGAGCCGGTGGAAGGCGGACCCCTAACATCAATAATGTATGACAGACATATCAGCCACTTGACAAGCTATCTGCCCGCTCCCTCCTCGATAGGATTGTCCATTCTGATATATCGTCTCTCCTCTTCATTTATTTACTTCTACGCTTTTTACACCTTCGTATTTTTTAAAGGTGGTAAAAACCATGGATCGGTCATAAAAAACTATTTTATATTCTTGAAAGCAGCAAGCAGCTTGTACAGTAGCTGTAGGGGTGACATAAAAGAAAGACCGAACTTCTTTAAGTAAAGAAAAGTATTTAGCTATTTATAAAGTTGATTTTCTTAATATGTTTTTAAAAGTATACAATAATGGCTAGGAAACCTTTTTTACTTAAATATAAAAAAGTAAAATAAAAAAAAAATTATTCTTCAGAAGAAGTAATACTAAAATTTCACCATATAATTCGTTTTGTGTATGAACCGAATAGTTATTATTCTGTGATTTCTTATTAATTTTGATTTGTCGTAAATGTTGTGTTAGAATTTCGTGAATAGTTATCTCCATGATTTTAAGGGAGGAATATAGGTTTTTGGGTATAACTGATTCCTTTGTTTGAAAACTATTTTCAAGTAATATACATTTCCTAAAAATTAAGCCCTCTTAATAATTTTTTTTCAAATAACAGAAATACAACATTTTGTGGATTTATCTTGGAATATATCTCAGAGACTATCAGATGCACAGATATAAATCAGTACTCAAATCAAAGCTAGTCAATGAAAAAAAAGAAGTTTTCAGCAAATTAGAACCGGAGATAAAAAAAACAAACTATTTTTTCTTACTGCAAGAACATAAAATAAAAAAGATATATGAATAAATATGGAAGGGAGATGGATTTATAGAACAGAAATTCAGATTTCCAACAGTTTTGAAAACTTGTATTTAGAGAAAATTTGTAAAAATTATGGAAGAAAAAACATCCTCCAAAAAAAAGTTAGAGAAAATCCATTTTTTAATTTCTATTCTAATTGGTGTTTGACGATTTTAATGGTTGATAAAAATAACAAAAATATTGTCATTGTTTTATAAAAAAAAATTTGGGCCTTATTTTTGTTTTTTCAAAATATTTTATATTCGTACATAACAAAAATAGGTTGTACTACGATCCTGTACTGGTTGGCCGCGTCTATTTAAGTCCATTCTCTAGTTGAATGCAACCCAAGTGATTTTTAGCTTTCCTCTTTACCTTCTTCCTTCAGCCTTTCTTATTTTATCATTTAATATTATTATGAACATTACATAAAATATGTAACAATATAAAAATTTAAAAAAAATCGGGTCTTAGGAGTTATTTGTCTCTCTCACTCTCCCTCTTTTTTACCTCCTTTTCCTCCGCTGTACCTTAGGGCAACGCTATTCCAGTGGTGCGTTCCAATGTTCCTAACATTTTAATATAGCGTCAAGATAAGGCTGAGCCACCAAGCCTCCTGCATCGCAGTAAGCCAGATCCCGATCCCTCAGGCCTGCTCTCACATTGGTTCAAATACCTCAGAACCAAAGGGAGGTATTATTTTATTATTTATCACACTAATTACGTGTTAATTATTGTGATAATGAATTAACGCTATAGAAGAAGAATTATTAATATAAAGAATAATTAATTTAAAAAAAGTTAATGGGTTGCCCACAACTGGAGAATATTGAAACTAAACAGGGTTCTAATAACTTCATAGCTACAATTATGTGAGTCTATTCTATTTACATGCTTATATAACTACCATTACTGAATACATTATTATTTAATCTTAAATTTCTTATTGCTACATTTTTTTTTGTCTGCCAACATTAATAATTCATTTGGCAAGCTACTTTTTATTTGGAGTACTGTCTTCGCGAACCTCTTGAAGGCCCCAAACTTATCGGAGTCGCCACGTGTTCAAGAACTCCCCTGCTAAAGCGCAGTGTATCGGGCTCGTGTATAAAATATAAAATTAAAAATTTTGCGTCTTAAAGTTCAAATTTCAACTTAGGATGTATATTTCCATGACCTATGGACAGCCAAAACTACAGTACACCGTTCAATGGCCCGTCTGAGTCACGCTTGATCCTTTTCCAAATATTTCTGAAGGATTCATGAGTCAGCCTTCTAGTTGCGCAAGCACACCTTCTTTGCCATTCGGAGAATTCATGTTGCGCTGGAACTGATAAAGCAGCTCGACCCGACGCTCGCCGGCAAGCCTTCTAGATGTTGTGCTTGGCAATAGCTATCTGGATTCCGAGGTCTATTGGAAGCTAACCCTCTATTACGTTCAGGCCTGAAGTTAATGCAGTCTTATAAGTCTCAATTACAAGTTGTCAGTGCTCTTCTCTGTGCTTGTTCCAGCAATTTAAGATCCGAATATCTGAGACACTGTCTTCCGGCTGGCGTTCCATATAGTTTCGCATATAGAGAAATGACCAAGAAAGCAACATTGTACAATATTTTCTACACCTCTGTTGGAGGCCCCAGGTCGTTCCTGATATGCTATCGAGGCAACTGTACTCCACACTTGTAGTGGTTGCTAAAACTACACCTTTCGTCCAACAGTACTCCTAGGAACCACACCTCTACTGGTGGTTATGTTGTAATATTTCCCATTACCACCCTAGGAAGAATACCTATGTTTGTATGTGTATTCCTACTTCAAGGATTGGAGCCTGGATTTCCGTAATTTAAGGAAAGCTTCTTTTCGTAGTTCCATCTTTCTACGATAAGGGTTACTTTCGCTTCCAGACTCACTCGTGAACTTGCCTCAGATCCCCAAAATCGTCCACATATGAAGTTTTTAGAGGTTTGTGTTTCGAACTAAATTTGGTAGGTCTGGCAGCTAAATGAAGTTTTTTTTTTGTAATGAACTCAACTGTCGGCTTTACTATCTCGTAAATAATAACTCTGGTGGGATAATGGCCTTTTGATGTTGAGAATATTACATTATAAAAATGTATGTGCATTTGAAAAACACTTCAATCGATATTATTCAAAATCATTTATTGATGTTGATAGTTGATCATTTCTGAACTTAATTGTTCAGATTTGTTCCCAGCTGTTTATATTTATAACTTTTTCATAATTTATACGTCTATTGACTCTAAACCAAATTATAATTATATTCTAGGAATCGTAACAGATAATCATCTTGCTAAATAATGTTTGCTTGCAGTAACCTTTGGTGTGTATCCATTGATTATAGTTAGAACCCTAATTCTCATGCAATAGCATCTTTTGTTCCCTAGCTTCTATGGCTGAATAGCCAAACCTCAATAGCAATTCAAATCGTGGAAAACACATCCAAGTAACACTCGTTTTATATCACAGGTAATTGCATGTTTTGGGGTTTTTCCAAAAGTTTTCAGGTTTTGAGTTTTTTTTACACAAAATTACACTTTTTAGTCTTATCAGGATAATTTTTTTATGTTACAGAAAATTTAATGCTTTAACTAAATTTTTTGTATTATACGCATTTATTATACACAAATATTTAGTAATTTTATTATTTTTTTCCTTATTTAATTTATGGTTTAAAATTGATAAATTTCAGTTAAAGAAATGCATTGATTAACATATCAAAAGTTAAATTCAACATAACGTTCTTAGAATAGTATTAAACAGAGGTTCCGGATAATTACGAAATAGTCTCTCCTGAAAAAGCTCGTTATAGAGAAGGTTCAGTGTTGTTATTTTTAACTTAGATTCCCTAGTCAGGCTCTAGTTCTTCCGCCAGACTTTGTTGTGATTAGCGACAATTTAATTTTTTATTTTTTATTATATTACCTATGGATGTCTCTATTAATAGCTATTAAAATAATCAATTGGTCTGATCACTCTTTTTAAGTAAATTTGTTAGTTTTTTTACACTAATCTATTATTTGCTCATATTTGGATGGTAATATTTTCGTATGTAAGCTAAAAGCTAAGCATAATATGATATGTGAAATTAAAAACAGATTTTGGTTTGGAAGAATATTTTTGTATACTTCTTTTTATATAGTAAGTGCCTTGCATTTTTTTTCTAAAACGTAAAGTTTAGATTGTTTAAAGAAGTTGAAAAATTGAATTAAAGTCTTCATAATAGTAATATAAAATAATTCAATACAATTAGCTTCATTAATAGCTCTACAATTACGAACTAAATTTTAGGTTTATAATCAGAGAATTTTAGTTGTTTATGTATGTTTGCATAAATGTAGGGAGTATATAGAGATTTTAATATGATTCAAACAAAGGTAGGTAAGTAATACATGATCATCATGCATTCATTTTATAAATTAAATAATAATATAGATTACAGCAGGGTATAGGTATTTTATACACATTTTGAGTATTCAGTGCACAATTTAGCAAGTTTTGAGTTTTTCCTGCACATTTTCGGTATTTTACTTCAGTAAAATCCGGTATCTAATTATGGTACAACTCAAATTCAAATAGTGATAATTTAAAGACATATTAGATGTATAATCCTATGTTTACATTAACAGTAACACGAATGTAAGATGAATTATGATAATTTAGATGTTTTAAAACATGTGAAGAAAAAATAAAAAATACTCGCCTAAAAACGGTTTTGGGTGATAAATCATTTTCACAGAATGCAGGATTAAAAGGTAAATTTGAAAATAAAGATTTTTTGATGAAAACGAGTCCCTGGCGGATATTCCTCTTTTCATTACCCAGCAAACAGCAATTTAATCCAGTTAGCTGACAACGCAAACAGGGCTGGTCTCTCACACCATTCCCAATTTTAATCAGTTTTAATTTATGTATAGTGCGCGTGTATAAACTCATCTTTACATATTTGTATAATTTCGTAATTATATGATCAAATGTAGACACATTAGATTTGCATTAACAAAGATCTGTATCTAAAAAGTAGCATTGACGAATTATTGTTCATTATCCAAAATGTGTCAACTTAATTAAGCAGCAAAACGTTTGGTAGTAGATTTATTAGGTTGTTGCATGAGCCTAGGTTGAGACCAAATATCCTAGAAAAAATATTTTCTGTTTTATCAGCAGTAATATGGCAAGAGAGCACCCCGAGATATGCACTCGGTAAAGAAAGATCTGACCCATTAATAAGGGACGGAAAAACTGCCTGGAATCTTTTCCTTTTTGGTTTAAATTGATGCTTCGGGCTTAAATAGTCCAGTAAATGAATTTTTAAGAGAGGCTAAAGACTGCAGTGGTGGATTGGTCTGAATTGACTTCTGGGATTTGTACGGACTACTTACGAGGTGAACATTCAACATTTCCTGTGTGAATATTAAGGATATTAGTGCATATTGGTGGTGTAAAAGATCATGTTTTTCGGTTCATTGGTTATATTTCTAAATAGTTTGGTCGTACCTTAAAAAATATGAAACTAATTGTGGGTTATTAAACTTTATATAAGAATCTTTTTTCGTATATATTATATTTTAGTTTAAAAAATATAAGCTCGTGAAAGTAATAAATTAAAAAAAAAATTTGAATAACTTTCGGATTTATTATTTTCAGTTAAAAATCTTTGTAATCGACCAAGACAATTTTTTCAAAACCTCTTTCCTAAAATTTAAGGTTCTAGGTTTTAAGATAAATACAAAAACCGACCTCCGACCGTTGCCTTTCAACGGCTTCTGTCCCAGATTGTTGGCAGGATTATTTCAGATTTACCATCACGATCACAAATCACGTAGTTGGTAGTTTGTAGCTCAAAACATTCTATGAAAAAAATAAAGAGCATTAAATTTCCTAGAAGAATGTTCTTATAATCTTTTTTTTTTAATATCTGTAGTATTTCAAGGGAGACACGCTTGCCAAACTTGTTACTCACCATTTTATTTGTTTTTTTAATGGTGAATCTTTCTAACAGAGTACCAAAAACGTTTTTACTCTCTCAAAATTTGAAAAGGAAATTTCGGAAGGAGCCGAAGAAAAAAAACATGTCGAATAATACTAGACTGGTTGTTGATTTGCTTCAGTCTACTGGTCCGACTTTTTTTTTTCAGATTCAGTATAAATGTCACAAGCTAGTACAGAACTGTATACAATTATCCACCAATTCGGGAGTAATTCAGGTAAAATAGCTAGCCACTAGTGGCATTGTAGAGTTTCAATGATCATCCTGGATGGCTTGTGGTTGTTGTTTCTAGTATCAAAAGTTCTAAAGCTTTCTTGCGTTTTTTAAATGATAATTGTCTGCTACTGTTTTTCTTTATGCTGTCCTAAAAAGAGTTAAAAATTACAGACGGTCTATTAACATTATATTTTTATCGAGATTATCAACTCATTTGTATGTTTATTAACATTTATTTGTCACAAAACAGAATTAGTAATAAAATGTCTTGGACTTCAACTCGATTTGCAGTTCTTATCTTTATTACCTTGTTTTCAGTCCTAGGGAGATGCACTCAGTGTTTTTCATAATAAAATATTTCATGTTATTGTCGAGATTCACGAGATGGAAGTTGAAAGCACAAAAGGAAGAAATGAAGTAAACAGGTTAACATTGCTTTGCTTACTTGAAAAGTTGATTTATATTTCAAAATTTTATTTTTATTTTTCGTATTTGTATCTCTGAAGATAAAAAAAAAAATCTATAATTAAGTTAAAAAAGTACCTATTTAAAAACTTTTTCACCCTAAATCTAATGAAAGATTAGTAACCAAATAATCATGACCTTTAGTTAACTAGATATCTGTGCCATAGACTTTATGGAATACATCACAGATGTAGGTAAGAATAAATTTGTTCAGTACATCACAAGAGCCGGAAACCGTTGAAAAAAAAACAGTTGTATTGCTTTAAGTTATGAAGAAAAAGCTATGTATGATATAAGTAATATACATTAATCAAATTGTTAATTAATAGTAAAGAGACGTAGTCGACGACTCTGAGGCCTTGTTGGACTGTTGAGGATTCTTTGCTCTTGCAGCGTTCTTGTTGCCCAACATCTTTTAGGAGACCTTGAATTTACTTTTGGAGTTGTAATATCGTTGTTAAACTCTGGTAGATTTTGAATTCTCTCTTCGAGTTACTTTATTGTAGTGAAAATGTTGTAGGAAAAGCCTATTCATTTCTAAGTTGTATTCTAATAAGTTCATTTGTAAATCTCTTGTGGGGAAACCTTGAATTCATTCTTGCGGTGTTTTTGCTCTAAATCTCTTGAACATGTTGAATTCCCTCTTAAAGTCGAAACTTCACAAAATCATGTTTTCATGAAGGAAGTGTATTTGGCTGCCCCCTCTGACTTCCTGCTCCCTGAAAACTTCCCTTTTCCTCTATTCTATTCAACCTTCACAGTAATTATTTCTACAATGTAGTATTTTTTTACATAATAATATTATGTTCACAAAAAAATTATTAAAGCATAATGTGGCTCAAAATAAAGAAATTTTTTTATCTGGATCAAACATGTATAAACAAGCCTTTCATCACAAAAAGAGACCTTAATTTTTTTTATAATAAAGATTTATAAACCTAACGAGTTGTTGCACGCGTGCTTTAGGCACCTCTCACTGCTATAGAAGAACCATTCTTCCTGGTCTAAACTTCATTCAGAGGGTTAACTCTCATTTACAACCACATAAAACAAAAATTAAATACTAAATTCTTCACGCCATTCTATCAATAAAACTTAAATAGTCAACGATTTATTTAGCACACTGCGAATAAAATATAATTTTAAACAAGATTGTGGGATTTATGTTGTTTTCAGGAAGACATTGACAAATATTCTTCAGAAAAGTCAATCTCAAGCAGAGAGCTCACATCACCTTTAACGTATTTCTTAAACTCAATAGAAATGCTTATCTTCAGATTTTATGATGTGGTTGTACTACAGCTTATAAAAATATAATTGAGGAAATCTTATTTTGAAAAAAATAATTTAATTTAAACTGTACTGCTTAAAAAATTGAATATATCTTCTATAATTATGATCATTACAGAGTAATTATAATTATAACAAACTCTCCCTGTTAATAATATTGACAATCCATCAATTGTATTTTCACCGTATTTTAACAAATTAATAAAATTAGTGTGCATGGAATAAATTATTGCAGTAATAAAAATTTTACAGTATTTCACTAATTGTAAATTTTAGAATAAATCTCACATCATTAATTAATGTTAAGATATTTACAGTCTTTAAGTATATACCTTATTTGGTCTCTCAATTAGTGTTGATTTTAATAGAAAACTTCTATTCTAATTTGGTATGACTTACTTTTGTGTCGGCCTATGTAGCCTTCTGTCTATATAAAACTGACTCACTTACCAACTGAGGGCTCACAAACTTGCCTTGTACCCCTCCTCTTATAAAGAAAGACACGTAGCCATCGCTATGAAAAGTTTTGGACAAGTTGTAGTGGACCCTTACGCTCCTACATACTTAAGATTTAAGTTACCCCGGTATGTACACTTACGCCTGTTAAAATTTCTGTACACAGGATTCAAATTATGTTTATGTGAATAGAATAGATTAATAAAATACTCCATGGTAGCCTTACTTAACTAACTTTTCAAACAGACAATTGTAGCGAGTAAGTTGGACGATGTACATGTCACTATCTCACAAGAGAAGATCATAACACATAACACACACAAAAAAGGCAATTCTATCCCCGCCGGACCCGCCCCGCTCAGACCTCCGGGGTGCGACGACGGTCCAATATCACTTTTGAAATGTTAGCTTAAAACGGGAAGAGGAGACTATAACATAGTTAAATCGAGCAATATTTAAAAATCGCCGGAAATTGAAAAACGATGTGAAATTCCGTTATCAATTATGGTTATAAATTCCGTACCATAATTGTTGTAAAAACATTCATTAATTCATATAGCTACCATGGAAATAGGTATGATTCGACTATTTTCGGTAATGTTTAAGCTAGGTCAGTGTTTTCCATATACGTAAAGTATTCTAAGTATGCAATTTACGAATATGCAACCTCGTGTAAGTTTAGTTCACTGTCCCCCATAACACTTTCTAGCAGTACACAGAAAATATATTAGGTACGGGCTTGTACATCAGAAAGACGTTTTAGAGACAACTCCTCTGCATTATTATTCTTTTTTATCTGCTATATTTAAATTTTAAAAAACTAATCGGCATACTGTTTTAACATTTATATATTAATATTGAAGATGGCCACGGGACCTTCTAATTTAAATTAATGTTTGAAGTACCACCAATGGGTGGTTCCTTCCCAATATTTTCAAGTGTACATTAAATAAATAATTTAAAAAAAAAATTAATATTTATCTACTCCCCTAAAAATTCAGAGCTACCTCTGATCAAAAATTGCCCCGAAGTAATCGCATTTCCTAAAAACCTGGAATATTCATCAATAACCTTAAAGAATTAAAAAGAAATCTATGTATCCTTGCTTCTCTATCCCGGAAGGCCAACTCAAATGATTACCTGAAGATTAATGCATTAATACGTTTTCATTATTATTCTGTAGGTCTCAGTTTAATTTTTATTATTAGAGAAAATGAATGAAATGAAATGAATTAACCCTTCAGTATATTTTTCATAATTTCTTAAATTCAATCAGATTTTTATTTTAATTTTAAAATATTCTATTTTTTATTCATGATCAGCAATCCGAGATGATTTTTATCTCAAAAATATACTGAAGATTTTATTTAAGTTATTAATTTTAAGTTGCGAACTTTGTCAAAGTGGACAAGCCACGAAATAAGAAGCGCCATCGCAGGACGGATGGTAAACAGTTTACGCTTTAGTTTGGAGTATAAGGTGTATTTATACTCCACGTTTGACCATTAGCATGTTAAATAATGGTAATTATTTAATTTTTTTCATCAAGATAAACATTATGTAAATATGCTTAAAAATTAGTTTCCTTGCTGGCCGTTTTCCATTGCCATCGGATATTAATAATAGTAATTTTAATATTTAATGGCGCCAATAAACAACAAAAATGGATTCTAAATATATTAAAAATTGGATTAATTATTTTATATATTCTTGTTTGAGAGTGGTTTAGTTTATTCTTAATTTAAATCAAATTTGAACATTTTTTTCTATCTCTTGTAAAGAATAAAGGTTGAGAGAAAAAAAGGATCAAATTTGTTTTAAATTAAGAATATATTAAACTTTTTCAGAATTCAATAAAAGAGATCGGATGGAGAAAATAAACCAACAATTTATTAGAAATATTAGAAATAAATTCAAATATATAAATATCTATATTTCAAATTAATTATTCTCATTTGGCACAAGTTTAATGAAAACGCAAGTGAGTGTAGTTGCTTTCAGTACCGTCCTAAAGAAAATAATTCATGACTTGAAAACGGGAACAAGTCACCGTAAAAAATGTGAAAGCTGGGCGAGAAAAAAACAAAGAAGCGATGGAAGAAAGAAAAGACAATAGATAGGGCAAAACAAAGGAATGCGTATTTATTAATGTCAAAGAACTTTTTGACTACACACGTCTTTATATCAAAGGCTTAATATGAGACTTCAGTTTTTGTAGACAAAAAGTTACTGCATAGTCTTTTCGTTGTAGGCCGTATAAGTAGCCGACAAGGTTGAAGCGTTAAACATTAATTATACGGCACAGATTTTTACATTTTTAATTTTTAACTTATATCTTTATTCATATCTGCCAGTTATATCGACATCTAGTAAACTGTATGTAGAACTTTAGAAAATTACATGTGATTTGATATCCTCCGGGTGAGGATCAAAATTAGTTGTTACAGAAGATCCCACATCAACCTCATCTTCTGGCCTGTACGGGGTTAGTGGGCAAGTTCTTCAACTGTTGTGGCCATGTTATTTATGAGTGTGTTAGTAAGGCCAAATATTTTTATATAAATAAATATTTATTCAATTTTTTACTTACATTTTTGTTTTGAATAGTTCAAAAGGAGAGAAAAGATGACTTATAATTTTGTTTTTTTTCTTGATATGTGGACTCCATTCTTTAGTCGGATATGAGCCACTAGCTCTTTAGACGAGCTAGTGCACAGTGAAGGATTGAGGTAGGGGTTCAAAAGGAACCTTTACTAGCCCAACCGTGAAAAGAAAAGAAATGGTCGAATTTTTTTATTATTTTTAAATAAGTAAACATAATAAACAAAAAATATACAAAATAGAAAAAAAAGAAGGCTTAAAACTATTACAAAACTAAATTAATTGAACAAAAGAGAAAAAAGTCTTATTTCACCGGAGATTGGTGGGGCCCCGGTTGTGGTTGTTCTGAGTAGATATTCTCGTGGAAGTAGATCGACGAAAGAGACGTACGTCCACACGCCTTGTCCTCTTGGAGGATGAGTTGAAGAAGTCCACCCGCCTTGGCTAAGATGGCCAGAATGCTGGTAACTATGAGTGCGTAGTGAGTAGATAAAAGAGACGATATGTGAGTGCAGTGAGACGTTAAGAAGTTGTCTGTCTTTTTCAATATAAAAAACAATAGAGAGTAGTTGTTTTGTTTTTTGAATTAATAAAAATCACATGTTCCAACTATCGATTTGTGGACCATATGTTGCGGCCAACATAAGGAATTAGAAAGTAGGTGGGTGGAAGTATCGTCTAGCTATATCGTCTAGCTAAACTCTGTCAAACCTTTAAAAAACGTTCAGTAATAAACCAATTGCATATGATTTCAGGTTTTCTGGCCAGATATGTGTTCTATTACTCTGTGTAGTTAATGTATTGTTGAATGATATGTCCTTAACGCAGAGAACAGTGTTACGTGAGTAAGTATTAATTGGTGTGTTCAGATAACTAATAACTTTTCGAAAAAGTTAAAAAAAAAAATTTTTAATTAATATTTTAGTTGAGTATGAATAAGGGTATTTAACATATTTAAGGTAATTGTCGTTTAGAAATAAGTTTGTTACCATTATTTAGCTAAAGTAACCAGTAAATAATTAAAATAATAACGAAAACCTTTAAAAGTTTGGTAAAAATCAGGGACGTTGATCAAGGCAACCTCATGCAGTAAGGAGCAAGCGCGGACCGGCACAGCCTTAAAGTGTTGCGGGCTCAGTCTCGTCCCAGCGCCTGTTGTGTCGTCACGTACCGCCTGTCGCGTTCACGCTTCGTCGTCGTGCGTCTATAAGGTCAGTCAAAAAAAAAATTATAACTTTGTTTACCAATAATCAAATATGTAACTAATTATTCTCAAAATAAATAGGAATAATTATTTTTTAAATATTAATTCATTTTAATCTGCATGTACGATCACGAATAGATAAGTGTAACAAACCGTAAATGTATTGGATCGTATTAGTATAGAACAAAAACGTTGCCAAAAATAATCGATTATAAGTAATTAAATTGATATTTCGTTTGATATTTTATTATTACTATTTTTTTATTTATTAGCTTTTAGACATAAAAGGCCCATTATTAATCACTTAATAATTATTTTAATGAACATATAAAGTTGAATGTGTAATGGTTAACATAGATATAGAATATAAAAAAAAATAATAGACCATAATTATTTATTTTTATTAAATATTGCCTTTTACCACGTAAATTAGATTTAACGTACAAACAAATTTTTTTCACGTTCATTATTATTAGTGAAAAAGTCTGTATATTAATTATTAAGCAGATTGATGAAAATTATTAAAGATTTAACTGATTTTTAGAATAATTTCGATTATTCTTTTCGAAGAGTCCGTATTTAGTTTGAAAAAAAAATATCCCTTAAAAAAACAAAAAAAAAAACAATAATGGTACTCATGAAATTTTGCCCATAAGATATCAAAAGACAAGCAGTGAAGTAAGAAGCTACGTTTTACAGCAGTAAGATTCTTTTCGAAGACATTTGCCATGCAAATCCCCTAATCCTTGAAGAGAAGGCAATTACTAAAAGGGTTCTCGTCAGATGCAAATGTGCTCAACATTAATGGATCGTCAAGCAGGAATGAAGTGGAGACATCCTCAAAGATTTTAACTTCTTAACAACTTAGTGCAGGTAATTCAGGAGATGGTTGTTTGATCTTATTGTTTCCTTCAGTAAGCATTGTTATGAAAAAAAATTATTTAATCTCTAATTATTTAGGAGCTTTAGTAATATTTTTGAAATAAACTAATGTTAAATTAAATATACTTATTTTGAGATTGTAAGATTTAAATCTAAATATACCCTGTGAATCAGAGGAATATAATGAATATATAAAATATATATATAAAAATTAAATAAATTAATAGCAACTGCTTCTTAATTAAACCTGTAATTAATTTTTTTAATTGTTAAAAATTTATTTGGCTTTTTGATTAAAAAAAAAATCTTGACTTCTTAATTAATTTATACGATTAAATATTTTCACTAATATTGGAAGTATCAGCAACACTGATTTTTCCATTTTCTTCCTCGACTTTTGACAAAATACTTAATTAAATCGTTTTTTTAATATCCAATTTTTACAACATTAAAATATTAAGAATCGTGCGAAATGTTTTTGAAAAATTTTAATTCAATTTTTTTGCTTGGAATATGATAAATAATAATAATAAACAATTCACATTTGCTTGTTTTTTTTCTTACTTTCTTGATAGGTGATGAAAAGAGAATCAGGTCTAAGTAAATAAATCAGAAATATTTTTTTTTCTTTTTTAGGATGTCAAATGTTCTCTAGGTCCTAAATAAATTGGTTATTATTATTCCTGTTACGAATAGTATTACAATCATTGATAAAGTTCATATATTTTGTACTTAATCTACATTTAACGAATTATTCATTTTTAATGAATATTTAAATTGTTCGTACTTTTTATAATTCCTTAACTAAATTATTATTATTTTTTGACTTACAGTAATATCTAGAACCTGGTTTATACTATTCTCAGAGTGTGTGAAATATCTTTCCTTAATTCTGTGAATTTTTATCATTACGCAGCGAATAGCTGTTGAGAAGTTAGGTTGGTGATACTTCGATATTTATTGTACTCTCTGTCTCTTTTATACAAATGGCTTGAAAGAAAAGAGGATACAGTTTGATTTCTGTTCACTCTTGACTTTTCCATTCTTGTTTTTGAGGGTTTTTATAGGACTTTTTTTTTGTCAAAATGGTACATATCCTGTATTATTTTTCATATAAATATCTAAGTTGGATATACACTTGTAAAGGTAAAAAACGGAATGCCTCAAAGAACACTATTTAATCACTAGCGATAAAGTAAGTAGAATGGTTAAGTTAACTTTAGAATAAAAA